>NW_018165280.1:4334847-4352985 GCF_001263595.1 Phalaenopsis equestris
ATATATATATATATCTGTGTGTGTGTGTGTGTGTGTTCTCGGTGAAGGAATATAAAATTTATTTTTTCTAAGCTAAGGAAAGGGAGAAGAAGGAAGAGGTAGAGGAGCAATTCAAGATGTGGAAAGCTAGCAGAGGCGCCATCTTCTGTAGATTAACATGCCATGCTTTCCAATTTTTTTGAGGTCAATTTTTTTGCTATATCTTTTAGCTTACAATCATCTTTCATCTTATCCGCTCAATGTTATTTAAACAAGTATTTTTTGAGTCTTCAAGAACTCCCTTGATTTAGTTTAAGCTTGTAGGACCTTGTCAACAAAGTCCACGGCTGTAATGAACTTCATATCCATTTTTTAGTTTTCATTATTATTCTCTATAAAACACTAAGCTATGCCCTTAGAAGCATTCAGGGTTGGAGGACAGTTTTCCATTAAAACCAGTTTGGGATCATGTATATATTTTAAAACAAGGTCATCGGTGCCCTTCGCTATTAGGTGTTATTATGTGGAGCTTGATTATTTTAATCAATTGGTCACACAAAATTCTCAGTTTTGTCGATTAAGTTTGATGGTGAATTTGTCAAGGGGTAAGGGGGGTGTCCCCCGGTGTTAGGTTTGGTGGCACTGTGGTAGCCTGAGTTTCACCCATCAATGTATTGTCCTCTTTGGCCTTGTGGCCTCACAGTTTTGCCCAATTGGTATAAATTCCTAGGAGGTTACCCATCTTAAGAAGTTTCTAAGACAAGCACAGTTAACGGTGTAGTTTCTCCACTGTGGCACCGAAAGATGCCTCGATATAGAGTTCAACTTCATTCTACTTAATGGTTTTCACATTTACTTCCCCTAATTTTTTTTTACCATGCTCAGCGCCCTAGTGCCTGGAAGGTAATGCCGCCGCGCCTAATGCAGTGTCAGAACACGAGAGCATGACACTCCAGCTCCTAGAGGGGAGTGTCGTAGCGCCCAAATGTAGCTCACTAATGTCTATACCAACAACGCCGAGTCTAGATTCAAAACCCAAGAGTGCAACAACACCCTTGATGCATAGCCCCAACGCCCATTAGAGTACTGTGGTGCTATATTGCGGCGTCTCGATCCTTGTAATTGATTTTTGGGCGATTTTATTTTTTTTCTTGCCTTTGTCGACGGGAGAAAAGTAGGATTTCAAGTTTTCTTTTGTGCAAAGGAGAGGAGTGTTCTGAAGTGTTCTAAAGTTTGAAGATGCTTGAGTGCGATATAATTTGTACAAATCTCTTCATTTTCTTCATAATGAATTTCTTGGTGTGGTGTGGCTTAATGATTTTTTTTCTCGTTATTTTGTTTTCATGTTAAATCTTGCGTTCTTTGTATTTTCTGTTGGTTTTTTATTCTGCGCGCTTCTATTTAAAGTTTTGCTTCGAATATCTCAAATCCATTTCCATAATTTCATTAATTTTTATCCAATATTAGGTTATTCACTTGATTGTCACTTGATGGTTAGTTCTATTGCAATTTACAACTTTCTGTCAACTTTAAATAGTATAATTAGGACTGCAGTGGAGCCTAGTATATTGCAGATTGGATTTGGCTTAGTAATATTTTAAGTTGTTCATGTTCTACTTAAGCTCGAGCCCAACTTTCACACGTATGTTCAAGATTGACTTGTCTAGATTTTCTTATTACTTGAACTTAATTTATATTTGATTTGTTTACTTCAATTGAACAAGTATTTAAACGAGTTAATAGATAAACCAAGTATTCAAATGAGTGTTTGAGTTTTCATATACAATTTTCAACATATGAGTTTACATATCTAACTAAATAGGCAATTGAATAAATTTTTAATTCATATTCAATTGTTTTGCATAATTAAATAAGAAAATATTTTATTTAAATATTTAAATTTTAATTCACTTATATCATTCGTAACTCGGGTCGTGGAAGAAGGGATTTTTGGGAAACAATGAACAGGAAAAAAAGGGCATGAACAAGCGAAACTCTGAAAAGAGAAAAAATGGGTTGAGAGCCTGAGGCCGAGGCTATTGAGTGCCGAGCAAATCATGATTCAAGAAAAGAGATTAAAGATATAAAATATTTTATAATTATTGTGAATTATTAAACTGTTTAATTAATAGATAGACATTAATTTAATAAACATATAATTTATAGATAATCCTAAAATCTTATTGATATAATAATATATTACAATTAAATATATAATTACATAAACTTTAGTTGATCTAATTTTATTTAAATAATATATCATATATAATACGAGTTATCATTGAACTTAATATTAAACATTTTATAAATTACTTGTAGAACAACGAACGAGTTTATTAGTGAATTTAAATAAATTTGGTGTTGTTCATGTTTAATTCATTTAATTTTCGATCTTTTAAAAAAATGTACAATCTTGTTATTTACTAATTTAAACAAACATCATCGGGTATTAATCAAGCCGGTTTAAGTTGTTCATTTACTACCCTAGGTATAATGCATTGCATAAGTGGCAAAGTAGGGTAAACACAATACTATTTCATGCATTTTTAAAGTTTCCAGTCTTATTTTCAACAACATTGCACTTCTTGTTTTAGTTATCAAATTCACTTGTGTTTATATATCTCACATTGATGAACATCTTAACTTTAAATATTCTGATAATCTGAATAATAGTTAGAGCAAGTTTTCTATTCTTATTAATTACATCACTATATTATTTTCTGATGTCCAAATTACTACTTGAGGTAAGTGTATAGGCATTAGTCAGCAGGCTATCCAAGTAAACAATGACATCAAGGATGATTAACTAATCTAACTTTGAATTTGAAATTTTGTTTAAACTTTAATAACTCTCAATTAGAAACTTTTATGTGTATAATAGCATTTTGTATTTTTTTTTGGTTTGTCGAAGACTGCCAATATTATTTTGAGGTTTGAGATGATTGTCTAACAAGACATGATTGGCAAAGGCACTTTTCTTTGAACAAAAAATTGATTTTGTAGATTTATCTAAGGCAATGTACTGGATGACTGTATTTTTTTGCAGCAAGGAGATACTTGTTGTTTAAATTCATAAAGGTTCAAGCCTTATTCTTCGTTTCTTAAAGGGAAAAGTGTCAAAATGATTGCCCGACTCTTTTGCAAGGAGCCATTTCAGTCTCAGAGTTAATCCCTAGATTTCTTTTTTAAATATGGGTTGAAATAGTCTCTAGTGAGGACTATTTTAGCTCCATTAGAAGAGTGTGGGGACTAATTTAGCACATTTATAAACTCCGGGACTAAAATGACCATATATAAGTAGTTAAGGAACTATTTTGGCACTTCACTCATTTCTTTACTTTAATAAAAAATGACATAAAAGAATGGTGGGTATGCTCACATGATATCTTCTCATGTTCTTAGAATATTTCTCGTGAGATGGAGAGCTACAAGGTATTTTCTGCTTGCTACCTAACGCTTTTTTTGTTTTCTGGTTTATTTTTTGATAGGTAACGATTACGGGAATTTTGGACTAATAACTGTAGAGTCTCTCTAGAGAAATATGGCCTCTGTGAGTGTGGCGCCATCATCAGGATTAAAAAATTCAGGTGGAAATAATGTTGCTGTGGATAGACTGCTGGAAGAGTTGGCTGATATGAAAATTAGAGATGAGAAGGTATTGAATGTTATCCAATTGTCCTGTTTATGCTATTTGATGTGTTGTCATTGACTTGAAGATAATGAATGAATTGTCGCAGGAAGTAGAAACAACGATAATTGATGGAAATTCCACGGAGACGGGTCATATAATTGTAACCACCATAGGTGGTCGAAATGGACAGCCTAAACAGGTGAATCTTAGGTTGTGAAGTTAGCTTATGAACTAAAATTTCAATATGGTAATGATAGTGATGTTGACGAGTATTTTGAATTTTATAATTTTTCATAGATATTTGAGCTATTTTATCTTCTAGATTTTATTATTTTCTTGAAGTTATTCTAGTTAATATCTTTAAGTTTGTTAGTAATTTGTTTGTCTTTTTAGTAGTTTGTTATCAATTTGTTAGCAATTTATTAATTTGTAGTTTTTAGTTATTCCATCTATAAATATGAGAAATACGAAATTATGTAGGATTGGTGTCGGGAATATATGCCTACATGCAAAATAATGTATATATATATGTGTGTGTGTGTGTATATATACTAGAGCACAAAACTCTCCCATTATTACAACCATTTTTGGCCAGCCTGTTTGCTGGTTGATTTCCTTCCCTGAGGATATGTGTTCAGATGACATTTGCTGATTTAGTTAAGAGGTAGATCTTCTTGATCCAGTGGATGAGCTGCCATGGGATGTTGAAGTTCTTTAGTAGGATCTGGATGAGTTGTAAGGCATCAGACTCCAATGTATGTATTTGAACTGTAATGATATTGGTAGCTTCAGGGCCCAGTAGACTGCAGTAGATTCAGTCTCTAAGGCATTGTTGGTAGCCATTGGTGATTGAAAGAACCAAAGACAATTTCCATTGTGATCTCTGCAAACACCTCCAATTCTAGCAACAGCTTGAGAGAAACTTCCATCAGTGTTGATTTTAACCCATGGTTGAGCAGGCCTTCTCCATATCACTTTTGTATTACATGTGTCTTTAGTGAACCAGCCTTCCAATAAGTTTGAGGGAAAATTATCCTGATTCTAGTTATATAGGAGATGCTGTTGGTATAGATAACCACCTTTAATACAGTCAGATTTTCATGTTTAGCCTCGTTTCTTGCCATCCTTAAGAACCATACAACGATTAGGGGGATGTATTGTTGTTGTTGCTCCTTTTAGCCATTCCAGCATTCTTCTATTCTTACCCAATTGTAACCCATAGATCTCAACCTCAGAACTTTACGGGTTTTAGTCCAAACAACTCTATAAGTTTTGCAAGTGATAAATAGGTGATTTAGGCTCTCCTCCTCCTGATGATAGCATAGGTGATAGCATAGGTAACATCTTGAAGCACCTCTCAGCCCCTTCAATTTGAGGATGTCATCTGTAGGTAAGAACCTTTTGAACAACTTCTAGCAGAAAATAAATATTGAAGGTGTTAACACTTTGTCCCAGATTAATTTGCCCTAGCTCACCTCTTGCCATCGAAGGTAAATCTGAAAATGAACTTGTTTATAGATTGGCTAGCAGGATTTTTTAGGATGATTCTGTCTGATTTTCCAGGGTCTATTAGAATTGCTATATATATATATATATATATATAGTTAAATGGAATGAAATATCAGGTAACCTTTCGGGTCCTATAAATCCTTGGCCACCACAAACAATCCACCTATCATTTTAGTGTGTGCACAATAATATAGTAAAGAGATTACACAAAAATGCTTATTAATACTTAAAATCTTTCAGGATGTGAGAACTGCACTTTGTGACAACTGATCACTTAGACAAGAACCTCCTAAAAACTAGCTCACCCACAACTTACATAGCAAAGGACTATATGTTGACTTCAAAGAGTACATCGAAATTCAACATATAAAATTAATTATAATGTATACTAAAAGTAATATATTCTTTTCTTGGTGGATTGGGAAAATTACAATCACGTTATTTTATTTTAGGCTGATTGATATCAACAATAGTGCCACTTGCTAAAATATTGAGCTGAAAAGTTGTATTGATTCTCCCTTGATACATTCAATATTAATATCAAATATTGATAATTCATCCTGTCAGGAAGCAAATATTTGTTTAGAGGCTAAATTTGTAACATCTTTAAAAATAAATAATTTTGATGTGCTACAGTTAATTCTTAGACAAAATTCAGTATTTAAAAGATATCTTTAAATTTATAAATAGATTTAACGATAACAGACATTTCTAACTTGATAGTATAATATTTAGATTGATTAGAATTCCATCGTCGAATCTAACAAGTCCTTAAGAACGGGATAATTTTTATTTTAATATGCCATCATATCCAATATTTGAGGCATCAATCTCAACAATTTTTAAACTGGATGGTTTTGCTGGATTAATATAAGGTAAATTTATTAGTTATTTTTTATTTTTTCAATGTCTTAGTATGAATAAAGGCAATTTTATGACAAAAGAATAAAAATATGATCTCTTGAATGAAAAAAAAAAAAAAATAGAAGATATACTCTTTCGAATACTGCAGCAATGTATCATTTAGTAATAAACATTTTATAACATTTTACTGGTACCTATGAAGATAGTGGTGAACAAATCATATTACTCTTACAAAAACTTAGATGTTCGACTCTTAACTCATTTTGGTACAAGTATGTTTCCTTAGGATGTTAATGAATCTACCTAAAGCTAGGGGTGTAAAAAATTGACTCGACACGCCAACTCGACTTGAACTCGACTATAAAAAATCCGGGTGGGTTCGGGTTAAATATCCCAATCCGTTTAATTTTTCAGGTCAGGCTCAGGTTGACTCGTCAACTCAAAAATGACCCGCCAACTCTAAATTGACTTGAAATCGATCCGCCAACCTGGAATTGATCCAAAATTGACTCAAAATTGATTCGATTTTAACTCGAATAGTTGTTATTTATCACGTTAAATGGGATATTTAGGTCATTTCGGATTGGCATGTTGAAAACAAGTCAGGATTTTGACCTGAATAATAATCGGGTTGGGTTCAGGTCGAAAATATTGTGTCGGCATGGTGCTTGCTTTTTTGGTTATTTTTTCATCAATTTAGATTTTCTGTTTATTTCCTTTTCTTCAATTTGTAATTTTGTTGAAGGTAAATGTTGTGCATTGCATTTGATATTTAAAGCTTAAGGTTGTATCATGATATCTTCTAGACATAAATTGATATGATGTTAAGTCAGTTAAGAAGGTAATGAAACACCATTAGGTTAGTATGATTCTGGAAAATTTTAATATAATTAGTGGAGTTGTATTATTAAATTTGGGAAGTGCAATCCTAGTGTATTTTTATGTTGAATAGATAACTTTGAAATTTTTTTTGAATGCTATAAATATTTTTTCCTTGGAACTTTAAATCCCCAGTAATGAAAGTATCTCAACTTAACACCGGATTAAAGAGTAAAGTTTTAGAAAAAAAATAATAAGGCTGTTTCAAATATTTCGATGAAGTTTTGCTATAATAATCCACTTTGTTTGACTTGTTGTTCCACCTTATAAAACTTTATTTAACAATACATGATCATTTTAATTGAATATGATAACTTGTGTGATTGCATATCTTTTTTGCCTTGAAGGTCTTAAATAAGAATCTAAGCATGAATTTACTTTTCTCTGGAGACAATATTCAAGACTTTTAACAGAGCTTGAGAGTTTGAAAAGTATTATAATTACTCTTTTGTGAAGACTGTTATGATTAACTTTTTTAAGGAGCAAATTCTTACATCTTAATTGAAGTATTTTAAGCACACATCAATAGTACACATGAACATTCAAAATATTGTATGGTTAAATTTGGCCTATTTAAAAAATTATAGATCAGCATTAGTTTTTAAATGTTGAATTAGAATCAGAAAAATGATTGACAATAGCAACATGATTTTTTTAAGCTTGAATGTACTTTGAAGTTTATGTTATAATATTTTTCTTGAATCTAAAATTGAGTAAATGCTAAAAGTCGAATCTAACTTTAATCTGAGTTCATATTTGAATCTTAAATATAATTTGAGCTAACTAATAGTATAGTTTTTGAGGCATTATTTGTTGATATTATTCTCATGATGAATGACCGTATTGATATTGATCTTATTTTACTTTTGGTTTCTAGATTTATGAATTCATAAAAGAGAACTTATGAATTCATAAAAGAGAACCGATAGGAAAAGTCAAACTGCTTTGATGTATAATAGATTTATTGATTGTATTTTCCTTAAAAAAAATTAAAATTAGAATTTCATTTACTTTATTGAATGCAAGACTAAAATATTTTAACATATTAATCATTAAATAATGTTTTTTATTTTTTAAATGAAGAATTAATCCATATGTTAGACATATACTTGCAAAGTTTGCCTGTATTTGGAAAAAAAAATTAATGGAATCTAAGAAATATTAGTTTTTAGTTTCTTTTATTTATTTCCTCTATTGGAATTAATTTTATTAGGAATCATATAAATATTCTTTTCATTACTCATACATGCATTATGCTATTGTATTATCCATTGGTCATTATGCATGCATGAAAATATTTGAACATTTAATATGATTATGAAAATTATAATTCTACTATTTTATGAATAAAAAAATGTGAAATTCATGGCCAGATGACACAATAATAATTTGCCTGAATTTTGAAAGGTTTTTTATAGAAGCCCCTAAAAATTTAATTGGTACGGAAATCATATTAAGTTTTAAAATGAATACTTATGAGTTGGAAATCCCATAAAATTTTAGCATTAATCTAGTTTAGATGTATTTGACTTTCTATTATGAGTTCTCAAGCCATGCTTTCGATTTTTCTTTCTACCTCTTTTAAGTCATGTCTAACACGTCATTCATATAATTCCTAGACATTCACACTAATCTTGTTTTTTAAAATTTTGCTGATTAAAGTGGATGCACTACAGATTTTGGATACCAAAGCTATCTTTTAAAGTTGAGAAGCACATCGATAGGTCATGATTCATATATATTTCTAAAAGAAGTTTAACAATTATGCTCAAATTTATTGGAAGTCTATCACTAAACAATTTATTGGAGTCAAATGTTACAATCTTGGTTGAATGGATTTGTACATATATTCTAAAATTTTATTTTATAATAAATAATTTATTTTTTAGTCTTGTAAATTTTATTATTTAGGTAGGGTTATTCTAGGGTTTAGGGTTGATACTAAGATTTTTAATATTATAAATGCTTATGCTCCTCAAGTAGGTTTAGATACAGAGTTAAAAGATAAATTTCGGAATGACTTAGAAGACTTAATATAAACGATACCTCTTGAATAAAAAATTTTTATTGGAGGAGATTTAAATGAACATGTCGGTAGAGTGGTAGAAGATTTCAGAAATACTCATGGTGGCCACGGTCACGGTTTTGGAGTAGAAGAAGGTAAAACTATTTTAGATTTTGCTTTAGTGTATGATTTTGTTATTACTAGTACTTTATTCAGTACTTTATTCAAGAAGAGATGAGCATCTTATTACTTATAAGAGTGAATCTAATAAAACACAAATTGATTATTTTCTTACGAGAAGAAGAGATCGTCGAGATTGTAAAGATTGTAAGGTCATTCCAAGTGACAATTTAAGTACCCAACATCGTTTATTAGTTCTAGATTTTAAGATGAAGAGTTGTAAAATAAAGAGTACTAAGACTCATCATCGTTGAGTTAGATGAGGGAACCTAAAAGACAAACAAAATTATTTTTATGAGTAAAATTCAAGATTTCAAAATTTGGGATGTTCTTGAAGAAACAAATGTTATGTGGGATAAAGTAACAAACACTATTAAACAAGTAACAAAAGATGTGCTTGGAGAATCAAAAGAAAGTTTTTATAAATAAAAATAGTTGGTGGTGAAATTATACTGTGCAAGAAAAGATAAAATTTAAGAAGTTATGTTATAAAAATTAGTTTAAATGTAAAAGCTTAGAGAACTGAAAAAAATATCAAATAACCTACAAAGAGTCTAAAAGAACAATCTGTGACACTAAAAAATTTATTTTTAATGATCTTTATAATATATTAGATATGAAGGAGGGTGAAAAATATATATATAAATTAGTCAAACAAAGAGTGAAGAAAAGTAAAGATTTAACTCAAGTAAAGTGTATTAAAGATGAAAATCAAAAAGTACTTTTCTTAGAAAAAGATATTCAATATAAGTGGGTGAGTTATTTTGATAAATTTTTTAATGAAGTTTCTGAAAATACGATCGATTTTAGTGATCTTAATATCATTAATAGTAATAATAAATTTTATTTTTACCGTTGCATTAGTAACAAGAAAGTTGAGGAGGCTTTAAAGAAATTCAATGGTGGAAATTAGTAGGGTATGTGATATCCCTATTAAAGTATGAAAATATCTAGGAGATATGAGAGTTTCTAGGCTTACTAAACTCTTCAATATTATTTTAAAATCTTAAAAGAGGCCCGAGGAGTGGAGGAAGAGTATTTTGGCCCCCAGTCTTAAGAATAAAGAGGATGTACAAAAGTGTGCAAATTAGAGAGAAATTAAGTTAATGTCATACTTTAAAATTATATGAGGGTAATTGAACATATTGTAATTGAACATAAGTCAATGCGCTATACAAAGATTTCTCATTATTAGTTTGGATTTAAGCCGGGTATGTCTACTATGGAAGCTATAAATTGATTTAGAGATTTGATGGAGAAGTACAAAGAGAGTGAGGAGGACCTACATATGATTTTTATTGATTTAGAAAAAACTTACAATAAGGTTCCAAGAGAAGTTTTTTGGAGAGTTCTAGAAACGAAAGGTGTTGATATGACTTATATTCTAGTCATTAAAGATATGTATACTAGAGTTGTTACTTTTGTTCGAAGAGGAGGATTAACCAAGTATTTTCCTTTTTCAGTTGTATTACATTAGGGATCTGCTTTAAGCTCATATCCTTTTGCTTTAGTTATGGATGCTCTTACTGGACATATACAGGAGGATGTACCTTGGTGGATGCTTTTTGCTGATGATATCCTTCTTGTGGATGAGACTAGAGGAGTTTAGGAAAAACTTTAATTATGGAGTTCTATATTTAGTAGCTTTAGTGACGGAAGTGTGAATTAAGGTGATCAAATTATTAAAATGTGTGAACGATTTAGATATCTTGGGTCCGCTGTTCAAAGTGATGGTGATATAGATGGGGATGTTAATAGTAGAATTCAAAGTTGGTTGGTTGATGGTTGGTTGAAGTGGAGGAAAGTGGAGGAATGCTTCGGGCCTTTTGTGTGATAGAAACGTATTGTTTAGACTAAAAGGAAAATTTTTAAGATGGTGGTAAGATCTGCAATGCTCTATGGCGCTGGACGCTGGATGTTGGCCTTTAGTTGGCCTTTAAAATGGAAGCATAATAATAAGTTAAGTGTTGCAGAGATGAGAATGATTAGGTGGATGAGTGCCTTTACTCTTAGAGACAAAATGCTAAATGAATATATTCGTGATAGGGTTGGTGTTGCTCCTGTGACAGACAAAATTAGAGAAAGTCGTCTTAGATGGTTTGGTCACATTAAACGTCGACCATCTGATGATCTGATTAAGAGAGTAGATGTTTTAGATTTGACTTGTGTTAAAAAAGGCAGAGGTAGACCTAGGAAGACTTGGGCTTATTGTATAAAAAATGTTCTTAATTTACTAGAACTAAATGAAAATATGACTGTAAATAGGACACAATGGAGAAAAATGATTCATGTAGCCGACCCCACGTAGTGGGATTAAGGCTATGTTGTTGTTGTTGTCGTTAGGGTTATTCTAGTCAATATCATTGAGTTTTTTAGAAATTTATTTGAATTTGTTAGCAAATTATTAGTTTGTTAATAGCTTCTTTGCAATTTTTTAGATTTTTAGTATTCGAAAATTTCTTAATAGTTTGTTCTTTCAATCTATAAATACAAGAGTTCAGTGTCATGGATGCTCTTCTTCATCAATCTCAAGATTTTGATTATTGATCAACTATGAGGCCTGAGGTCCTAAGGAAATCTAAAAGAGGTTATTTTCTATTATGAGGCCATAGAATATTTAGTTGTATTGATTGTATGGTTTTTGAATATTCATCAAAGATAGCTCCATTGTTTCTTTTTCTAATTGCTTGCGTCCTTTGAATAATTTTTCATACTTTTTGCACGATTTTTCACATCTTGTATTTAATTTGCGTAGAAATTTCATAAATAGCTTTCATGAGTTTGCTATATATATTATTTTTCATATTGGTATGGTGCAGAGAGGTGTTTGTTATCATGTATGACTTCTAACATCTCATAGCAAGCGCTTGTGCTTATGCTGTGTTAATTCTGATATTGGTCTATTTATCTTATTCTGCAGACCGTAAGCTACATGGCAGAACATTCTGTAGGGCATGGTTCATTTGGAGTAGTTTTCCAGGTTGTTTAACAGAACTTTCGGGCTTGGTTGGGACCAATTTTGTTAGGAAGATTTACATACATACCGCTTAATTTCTATATATTTACATATCTTACACCTAAACTTCAATTTTTACTTATATGCCTCCTTATCTATGAATGGAAAGGTGTATTTCACTTTTTAGAAGTTAAAATAGATGTACTTTTGATGTGATATGAAATAATTGGTGGTATAAATGAAAAAAGTGAATCTTAGGTGTTAAATATGTAAATAAATAGGAGTGTGGTGGTATGTTTGTAAATGCCCCCATTTTGTTTTTTGTTATTATTATTATTATTATTATTTTTGTTTTTAAAAAGTGTTTGTTTAGCATGTTTTTTTTTGTGTTTTTATATATATATATATTGTTTCTAAAAGCAAATTAACATAATTTTTAATATAATAATACTTTATTCAAATAGTCAAACATATTTTATTTCAAATTAGTGCATAAACAATGCAAAATAAAAAACAAAAGTGATCCAAAACGGCCCCTTGCCTTCTTTGTTTGTTGGTTTGTTTTTAACTATGTTCGTTCAATCTGCGCTGCTTTGAAATCCCTCACATATTTAGGCTAAGTGTTTGGAGACTGGTGAAACTGTCGCTATAAAAAAGGTTCTTCAAGACAAGAGATACAAGAACCGTGAAATGCAGACGATGCGGCTTCTTGATCACCCAAATGTCGTCTCTTTGAAACATTGCTTCTTCTCAACAACCGAGAAGGATGAGCTGTACCTTAATTTGGTCCTCGAATATGTTCCAGAAACTGTTCATCGTGTTATCAAGCACTACAACAAAATGAAGCAGCGAATGCCATTGATATATGTGAAGCTGTATATGTACCAGGTGAGCGCTTGTTCTTCCCTGTAGTCCTGGATTTTCCTCTAATCTTTTCCTTGTTCTATTATTATTATTATTATTATTATTATTATTATTTTTGTTGACAGATCTGTAGAGCATTGGCTTACATACACGGCAGCATCGGTGTTTGCCATAGAGACATTAAGCCTCAGAATCTTCTGGTGCGTTTCCTCCCTCCCTCTCTCTTAAAGAAATATGAAGCCTTGCATGCTAGAAATACAATTTCATCGAAGCTCATAGCTTAAGAAAAGTTTTAGATTTGTGGGCTCCGAATATTATGGCCGATCCCTGGGAACATTGCATTTATTTTAGTTTTGTTTGTTGAGAGAGCTTTGTAGGCCAAATTTTCAGAAGACATATTAGATTATAGGTAAGACACTACCTAGAAATTTTGCTCTCATTTTGCAAGGACTATTTGATCTAGGGTTCGAGGTTTCCCATTGGAGCAAGCCCTTATGGTTAATTACCCCTCCCGTTGACGGGAGAACACTTTCGATTTAGGCTAGTCATTAATAGTTGAGTAATCAATATACAATAATAGCAGATTGAGGATTTTAAATTATAAAATTTATCACTTGAAGCTTAAAGCAGATGGTGATAGAATGAAAATAAAACCCGATAAAGATCCCATGGTTACGTCATCCCAAGCTCTCATGGCCCCTGATCTACGTAGTCAGAGGAGGTAGTCGACCCAAATTGATAGAAAGATTCTTATCAGTAGTCATGTGTTGCATCGTCCAAGAGATCGTTGTAGATCTTGGGTGGATTTTTGTCCAAGGGAATAAATTTAAGTTGACCTTAGCTAACAGAAGGCTTTATGTCAATCAATTGTACTCTTATGATTCACAACTCAAAGGGTAGAAAATTGTTCGGGAACATACAGGCTGGGCCATGACCATATTATAATGTTGTCATTTGGTGGCAACCACACAGTCGGAGGGCTCTGGTCATAATCACTATTTTTTAGTATCATTTGACGGCAGAACCACGTGGACAGAGGATTCGGGCCACGTCCTTACTTCTGGTACACAATGTATTAGAATTTCCTTAGACTTTTTAATACACCCGCCCTCTCCCATCTTGATCTGATATTGTGCTCTGGTAACCAATGTATTACTGCCCAATTTTCGCCCAGTTTAAACAATGAAAATTTAATCTATACCTGGACTGCTTATCGACCCCTTTCAATTTAATTAATGACAGTGTGTTAAATTCTACATGGCCAAATAAGGTGTTAATTCTATGCAGATATTTTCCGCAATGAGCTAATGTTATTTGGGCACAGCATGGACATGGCTGCCATATGATTGGACATAGGAACTTAGCAAACTAGAAAAACTAGGTCTTCTAAGGCAGAAATTAATTTGTTTGAAGTATCTAGAAAATTAAAAATATAAAAAAAGCATTAATTAAATTACATGCTACCTTGAAAGAATCGATGGGAGCTATTGAGAAGGAGAAATTTAGTCTGCTACGTTGAAGTGCCATATTTATAACCCAATGACACTATCTAGACGTGCTTAAGAGGTATACAAGTTTCTCGTCATTCATAACAGATAAGACTTGCACAGCAAATGTTGTATGATAAGGTATTTTATCATATATGTATTTTGCAGTGTAAAACTGAGTCATTGTTAAGCTTTCTTAATGTTTTTTCATAGAACTCCCTCGGTTATTTGTGTTCATTGTTGATTGCTATGAGGCGAAGTGTCTTTTACCTCTACTGATGGTAGTACTCTTTATTAATAGGTGAACCCACATACACATCAGCTGAAACTATGCGACTTCGGCAGTGCAAAAGTTCTGGTATGCTTATGCTGATTCTTGTCTTATGGCAGATTATCATTTATTTGATGAATCAATATGGTTCATGAATCTGTATGTTTTCTGACTTCTAACAGATCAAAGGAGAGCCAAATATTTCATACATCTGCTCTAGGTACTATAGAGCTCCCGAGCTAATATTCGGCGCGACTGAATATACAACAGCCATTGACATTTGGTCTGCTGGTTGTGTTCTTGCCGAACTACTTTTAGGACAGGTTTGCAACTAATCTATATTTTTCTACAAAATTGTAAACATCTCATTTCCTTAACAATTTTAACAATTATTTTGCAATGACTTGCAGCCGCTTTTTCCTGGCGAGAGTGGAGTGGATCAGCTTGTTGAGATTATTAAGGTGGGCTACTCTCCCCATGTCACCTCATTCAGAGTTTAATCCTTTGCTTAGCTAAGTTAATTTTTTTAATTTATTTAGATTTTAGGCACCCCAACAAGGGAAGAAATAAAATGCATGAATCCAAATTATACTGAATTCAAGTTCCCTCAGATCAAAGCTCATCCATGGCATAAGGTATTTCCAGCATGTCTTAATTTTTTTGGGAAATTTACATACATACCACACAATTCTGATGTTGTTACATTTCAAACACCCAAGATATGATATTTACATTTATAACACATTAGTGTTAAAAGGTGTATTTCACTTTTATAAAGTTAGTAATAGTTAATGATTTGAGTGTTATGCATGTAATAGAAAAATTTTGGTGTTAAATATGTAAATATATAAAAATTATGTGGTATATATGTAAACATCTCTCAGTTTTTTTCATTCCAACATGATTATAATTGATGCTTTTTAAATGCTATAAGATCTTCCACAAAAGAATGCCGCCTGAAGCAGTTGATCTTGTCTCAAGGCTTCTCCAATACTCTCCTAGTCTTCGCTGCTCTGCTGTAAGTGCATCCGCTTGTGATGATGTCCTTCATTACTTTTTCTTTTTTTTTTTTGGAAAACTTTGTTTATTATTTTTATGCATTTTTCTTAATGCAGTTCGAGGCTTTAATTCATCCCTTCTTTGATGAGCTCCGCGATCCTAATACTAGATTACCAAATGGACGGTTTCTTCCCCCACTCTTTAACTTCAAGCCTCATGGTATGTTTATATTTTGGGCCATTTACATACATACCAGACCACACAATTCATATGTTTATATAACACCTAAACTTTAATATTTACATTCAATGCACTTAAATCTTTAACATCACATCAAAAGTACCGTTTACTAAATTCTTAAAATTCAAATGTATCTTTTTATGCATAAGTTTATAACATCAAGATGTTATAAATGTAAACATGTGTTAGATATGTAAATCCATAAGATTTGTGTTGTATGTGTGTAAGTTTCCCTTATATTTTCTATGAAGACTTTTGGTTAATGATATTCTAATATTCTAATAAACATTGATTCGAGTTAGGATTTATAATTATTGAATTATTTTGAAATGGGTGTTATATACAAGTTGATTTACTAGTTGAGAATGAACTTTATTTAGGGTCTTGTCGGTAAAAAAGGGAATTATTGAAGAAGTCTAGGTGTGTATTTGTAAAATATTGTAATACCCTATTTAAGCCCATGTTATGAATGTACAAGTGAGTTTTTTTGAACAATTCTTTCTTTATGGTATCAGAGCCTAATCTCTTCCATTAAAAGTGCTTCGATGTGAATGTTTTGTGAACGATGATAGACCATTACTAGGGAAGCTAAATCCTAGAGCTGTGAAAAGTGTGTTCATAGGTTATTCTGCTACTTAAAAGGGGCATGTCTGCTAGAGCTCGTTAGAGAAGAGACTGTTTGTGAGCATGAGCGTGTCATTTAGAGAAAAGCTGTGAAATGTGTGTTCATAGGTTATTCTGCTACTTAAAAGGGGCATGTCTGCTAGAGCCCGTCAGAGAAGAGACTGTTTGTGAGCATGAACGTGTCATTTAGAGAATTTGAACCGTATTACACCTAGGAAATGACCTCACCCTTTAGTGACTCGCCAGATACTTGAGATATGAGGCAAGGGGATGAGTAGCAATGGTGAGAGCCAGATATTGGAGATATGAGGCAAGGGGGTAAGTAGTAATGGTGAGAGAGTGGTACACGTGGGAGTAATACTTTGTCCTGGATGTGGGATGAATCAGTTGAGGAACTTGAATATGTGGAGAGTGAATTCAGAGGTGGTGGGATTCAGATTGAAAGTGAGCTAAAGTTGCATACTTGAAGAAGTAAGCAAAATGAGGGAACGGTGCCTGCAGTACCACTTGTGCCAGCTAGTTTCTTGTCACTGTCGGTCAACTTTTTCGATGGATTATTTGAAAATATGGATATTAAAATTTTTTTTTTTGAGATTTAATTTAAGTATAAAAGATATATATAGTTTGAGTTTTAAAAGTAGTATGTTTTAATTTTTGAAAAATGAAACCAAGGATCTCATTTGGATCTCATTAGTCCAATAGTTTGCATAATCGTGCTTGATATCGTGAATACTACACCATCCCGAAAGATAAGTGTAGATCTTGTAGATAGACACAATCCTGCAAACTAAAAGATTTGTGACATTCGTTTGGTCTGCGAACCTTTTATGTATGACCGACAAGTTCCCCTATTTAATACAAAGATTAAATAGTGTTTATTTTATCTGGGTTCCAAGTTCCCTATAGAGGCAAGCCCCTATAGTTAATTACATCTGAAATTACTGGGGTCACTTGAGAAAACTCTCGATAATGATCAGAGGTACTAGTCTTCATTCTAGTCTTCATGAATTAAAGGTTCAGGTTTTCAAGGTAGGACATGAAAAAAACAAATGGGGAGTGGCTCAAGTGAGAACAATCCTTTCAGGAGTCCAAAGGAATTAAAGGGTAGGGGATGTCACAGATTTTGAGGGAAATCCTCAGTGACCTCCCAAACTATCATACTGTGTGGCTGCATTTCATTTTAGAGACGATGTTAATTGACGATGTTAATTAAGTGTTTGATTCTGCCAATTTTATTATTTTGGGCTTACATATGCATAACACTCGATTATGCAAATAGCCTATGGAAATAAGAGGGTTTTGGTCGTGTCACACGACAACCTCGGAACCTAAGGCGGATTAGGACTTACGCTGCACAACATGGTTGTACATGAGCCTAACAAGAGAGTGGGCAAACTACCTCGAAATCCTATAGGTTGTTATGGTACTAAGAAGGGATAATGCTGAAGAAGATCCTCTTACTGCTCGGTCTGAATTTCCTCGCCGTGCTGCCCACAAAGTTGGCTCCAAGCTCCTGTCGTCGTGACGACTCCATGGTTTAAGTGTTTGAGATCGGTGATCTGTGCTTCACAGTTTTGGTGTCAATGTTTAGTTTTGTTTTGTTTCAGTTTTGGTTTCAGTACCGGTTTTGCATGCTTTGCATGCAGAATA
>NW_018165280.1:4353014-4388656 GCF_001263595.1 Phalaenopsis equestris
CAGAATAATCAAATTGGTACTAAATAAAAATGTACTTGAAAGGTAAACTGCAGTAAAGTAAAATGCTGTAGATAAACTGTAACAGCGTACCTGGGTATCTGCTACTATTGTGTTATTAATGTTGCGAGCATAGCATGATTTGCAGGAGATTTAAATAAACTTGCAAGAAAACTAAACAAGATGAGAAAACTCAGCACTGAGAAAACTCAGCACATGAGAAAACTCAGCACAAAAATCAGAAAAAGGAGTCGTATAAATCACAAGCAAACGAAACACTTAGCCACATATGAAAGATCAAGACTGGTATAAGACCTTGGTGAAAGTGGGAGCTCAGAGTTGGGCTGTGTGCTTCCCGATCTTGAACAGGAGTTACCGACCCAACAATCTACAGAAGGCAGTTCTTAACCTCAATCCAAGTGACTAGCCGTGGACCTTTATAAATTTTCATAGAAAGATTTTCATGCAAAAGTTATTATTAAAGTCTTTTTTATTCAGAGTTCTTTTAATCATGCAAAAGAAAATTTTATTTTATTTTTGTAAATATTTTGCAAAGTCGTACAGTCCACAGACTAGTCACTCTAATCGTGCTAGAACTACTGACAACCTAAGAGTGTCGGGGGCAACGATCCCACCAAGAATCGACGAATAGTATCATAGGTCCTTCCCTCTCCCTTATTGAAGATCAAAGATCCTTGAGGTAGGAGTAGGAGATATTATTCTAATAATATAACCTCGTATCCCTCGTTTAAGCACATATGAACAATGTCGTCATTGCCCTCGCCACCTAGACCCTAGACTTATCCTAGTCCGATGATCCATATGTGGCGTTAAGAAATTTCCCCAATTGCCAGGGGAATTTGAGTGTGGGAATTGCCAGGGGAATTTGAGTGTAATATTCAAGCTCAAATCCCGATACACTGGGTTTCACTATAAGTTAAGTAATTATGGAAATTTCACTGTTGATTTAATTAAGGAAACATGAACTATGGCTCGGTGCATCCTGATGTCTAGTGTCTTGATCAATTTGTGAATCAGGGTCAAGTGTTAAGTTTCATTATTCATGCAAAAACTAGGTGGATGAACGCTCACCTAGGGTGTATTCCTAAAATTTAGGAAGTCTATGCTGAGAATTAGGTAGATAGACTCTCACTTATGGTGTGCTCCTAAAATCTAAGAAGTCTATGCTAAGAATTAGGTGGATGGGCTCTCACCTAGGGTGTGGTCCTAAAATCTAGAAGATGGGTTTTCACCTAGGGTGTGCTCCTAAAGTCTAGGAAGCCTACACTGAGGGCTAGGTGGATGGACTCTCACCTGTGTGTTCCTAAAACTCTAGGAAGCTTACTCTTTAACTTATGCTTAAGGTGATTTAAAGTTTTCTATGTCTTCCAATTAATTAAATCATCAATCCCCATTTTTATGACTTAACCATTTAAAAAGAAGTAAAACAAAAGAAAGATGAGGCAGACCCACTTCCAAAACTAGTAAAGTCAAGGGAGAAAATAACGAGTGGATCGACCTAAAAGCGTTTAAATAATAATCAAATGAAACTCAAGATTGTGGGCAAAAGAGCTTCTTAAATCCAACTCTAAACCATGCGTAAATCAATGCTTCAAGGCTACATAAATCTCGCAAAAACAGTGCGTAGATTGTCTCAAAATCAGCCCATAAAAATGCCTCAAAACAGTGATTAAAACAACCCTACAAATGATGGGTTTAATGCCTCCAAAACAGCAGACAAAGTTCTAAAAAATCAGCAATAAAACAATAATTTTTAAAACTCATAAACAGCTCTCATGTAAGCTCAAAACATCAATTTTAAATGTCCCAAAATCAGCTAGGAAATCCAGTCCAAAATAGTGTGTAAACTCTCTAAAATCAGTTAACAAACTGGCTCTAAAATAGTACGTGAATCAGCAAACAAAGAACTAAAAATCGCAATGTTTAAACCCACCAAACAACAGGTAAAACAACCCCCAAGGGAGGCATTTGGAAATAAAAGAACATAGACCTGCAAAGAAGCATTCAAGCCCTAGAATAACGGTCATCTTGAGTCTCGTAGTATTCCCATTTGAGTGCTCGAAGTACAAAATCAGCAAATGAGTATTTAAGATCGATAAGTAAATGGTCATTGGAACCTCACAGTGTTTGCATTGAAGTGCTTGAAATATAAAACCAACAACGGAGCATTTAAAATCAGCAAGTAAATAATCATTGGAACCTCACAATATTTGCATTTAGGTGCTTGAAACGTAAAACCAACAGCTAAGCATTTAAAATCAATAATAACGTATAATCAAAATAGTGCTTATAATTCTCTAGAATTAGTAAGCATCTATGGCCAAAGCAGCATTTTATTCTTCCAAAACCGCAAGTTTATAAGGCTCAAAACAACATCCATGTCATTCTAAAACTTTCAATTCAACAAGTAGGCCTACAAAAACTGAAGTTTATGTGTATTGTAAAAAAAATAGGTAAATGCATTATCTTGTTGCAACATAAAATATTTGAGTGCTATGCATACTCATGTGAAAGTTTGAGGCAATAGACATGTAAAAGCACATGGATTGAGTGGATGTTTATGCAAATCTTCCTAACACGTAGATGCATGTATTGCATAAATAAAATGAGCGGTACAGGAACAAAATAAGAATTCGTTACCGAGTTACTATAATCGCTAAGGTTCTGCACTCCAAAGCTTTTCAGAAGCTCTGGGAGTTCTGTGTTCCTCCTACCTCTAATGCGGGCGAGGGAGGGTCGGCCGAGTGATCCTGGTCGAGAGAAAGAGAGTCCAGCGAGATATGGAGTCGTTCGGTCTGTTGAGATGGCGAGTCGAGCACGGTCTGGTCGCGAAGAAAAGGGACAGAGGCTAGCGGGGCTTCGATATGTAGAGGAAGAGGCGTGCGGGGTCGAGCGTGAGGAGTCGAGCGAGGCTTCGATCGAGACAAGAAAGAGCGAGCGGGCAGGAAGCCGACGAGGGTGAACGGGAGAGAAGAGCTGTCGAGTGCGAGTGGGATCTCTCAAGAGCGGGACTGCGAGCGAAGAAGCAGGCGCGAGGAGGAGGGTGAGCGGGAGAGAGGAGCTGTCGAGCGCAGAGGGAGAGCGGGATCGAACGATTTCGGTGCGGGAGAAGGAACGGTGAGCGAGAGTGAAACAGGCGAGAGATTAGGCGCGGAGTAAAGAGACTAAGTCAAGCGGGAAAGGCAGAGGGAGGCGAGGCAGGCGAGGAGCTTCGGTCTTCGGTCGAGGGATAGGCGAGGCGGGTTGAGCGGGGGTCTCGGTGCAGAGGAGAAGAGAGCCGAATGGGAGAGGGCGAAGGTTTCTAGGCGAGCTTTAAAGGAAGGCCAGGGTCTCGGGCGCGGTTCTTCGGCGCAGCGAGGAGTCGAGCGAGGGAGATGAGCAGGAGCGAGCGGGGACTTTGTTCGCTGCCGAGGAAGGAGACGAGCGGAAGGTTTTCGGTGCAGAGGAGAAGAGAGCCGAGCGGGGGACGAAGAGGGGGCCGAATCGTGTCTCCCCCTCGAGGAAGAAGCCGACGTTCCTTTTAGAAGAGGAGCAGGCCGAATTAATCCAAGGCCTTGGCGGGGAATTAAAAGACTTCCATTCAGGTAGTTGGGTTCAAATGGAAAGTGTTAACTCATCAATTAAGATAAAATTAAATGAAGAATTTGAAATTTAAAGTTTTGAAATTTGAAATTTATGAGCTGAAGTAATTAGCCCGTGCTTAGCCCATATCCAATCTGAATCGAACCCGAGTCGGACCTGGGTTGACCCTGGGCCCGCTAAAAAATGTATTGATTTACGTGCCATTTGTTTGCGCGCGTAACCCTAGCAATACGGGTGTCCTTCCTAGCTAAAGTCGACATCTCGGACGCGTCGACGAGGTCCGTTTTGTCATCCGAGGTCGTCCAGACGAGTTTGCCGGTGGGCGAGTCAATTCAAGTCAAAGTCATGTGTGGTGCAGAGAGTGCATGAATTGCGGCGCTCACGAGTAATTGAGTCACAAAGGGTTCATCTAATGCTGTTTGATCCTATAGGAACTCATTTTCAGGCCCTCTACATGTTGGTCATTAGCCCTTGCAACTAGAAGTTGAGTGCTTGTAACCACTCATGCGAGTTCTTCACAAAAATGAGTCAAGAAGTGGCTTGAAGTTCTACGGGAGGTGGGCTCCATTGTTAGTCCGCTAAGATGGTCAATAAGAACTCCTAGAGCTAGATCCTAGGTTCTAAGTGTAGGAGACTAAGACCTCACTAAAAATGAGGTCAACAGTCACGGTCTTTCTCGACTCTTGAAACGCATACCCATTCACCTTCCCCTTAAAGATCCCAGGTGATATAATTCCTCCTGCTTTTTCTCCTAACACCCCCAACTTTAAAGAGAACCGTTCGCAGCAATTCAAGACATCCTCCCAACCGTTTTGGGTGAGAACATGACATTGCTAACTTTATTTATTTTCAAACATATAACCTTTACATAGAGGAATCATTACATCTTTGGACATTGTCTATGCCTTAGTGTTGGCAGGTTGTTAACTAGGATCCTAAATGATAAGAGACTATGTATGAGGAACTTAGGGCTCTCGATAAAGATCGAGCATGAGAGATAGTGCCACTACAAGAGATAGTTGAGGGCAAGTGGTTCTTCAAAATAAAATAAACACCAGAAGGGAAAGTTGAGCGGTACAAAGCATGCGTAAGGGTACAATTAAACATATGATTTTGATTATGATCTCAAACCTACTCAAGATCAAGTTCTTCTGGAACAAAACAACAAAATTTCAGAGGTAGCGAGACTGACCGCAATTGCGGTTCGACTTTCTTTTTTTGTTGGAAAGTTCAATTCGTTTAGTACGTGATGCTTACACTTCTTGCCTATCGAAGTTCTATTCAAAAACCTTGAACAAGAACTTGTATAAAGAAGGATTTCCCGCTAAGAGTAGTTCTTTCATACCAACTTAGCTGTCTCGCGCTGCTATTGGCATAACAACCGGTACACCATAGGTTGATCCAACCCAGTCCTCTTGTGCTAGGGTTAGCTATATATATATATATCTATATATACCATCGGGATTCTGTACAGTCTAAACGTGTGTATAGGCTTAGGAAGTCACTGTATGGGTTGAAGCAGTCTTCTCAAGCCTGGTTTGATAAGTTTAGAAAAAATATGATAGGCATGGAATATTAGCAGATCAAAGCAGACCATGCGGTGTTTTTTCAACAACATGAACGTCATATTATTATACTTGCTGTGTATGTTGATGACATTATTATCACCGATGATGATGAGACAGATTACCCAACTAAAAGTAAGATTGGACAATGAATTTGAAGTGAAGGATTTTGGACAGCTTAGATACTTTTTTGGGTTTGAGAGGTGGCCAGTGAACTTGAGGGGATGGTTTTGTCTCAGAGAAAATATGTATTAGAGCTCTTTACAGAAACAAGCATGCTGGTGTACAAACCTACAGTCTTTCCAATTAACCAGAAGACCAAGTTGATTTCAGAGGCAGGAGAACCAATTAATCGTGAAAGGTACCAGAGATTGGTGGGTTGTTTGATCAATTTGTGTCCCAGTCAAACCGACATTTCTTTTGCAGTGAGTGGTGAGTCGCTACATGCATGGTCCAAGCAAGGGTCATCCGGATGTAGTGTATCAGATTCTAAGGTACCTAAAGAGTGTACCAGGGAAGGGTTTGATATTTAGGAAGAGTGGACATGTACACATGGAGGACTTTTGTGACGCTAGCTAGACTAGTTGAGCAGATGACAGAAGATCCACCTTTGCATGTTCAAAGGGGGCAACTTGGTCTCTTGGAAGAGCAAGAAATAGTCTATAGTAGCAAAGTCAACAGCTGAGGCAGAGTATAGGACCTTGGCTTAAGTAGTTGTCGAGATGATGTGGCTGAGAGCCTCGTTAGTAGAGCTCAAGGTGGACCAAGTAACTCAAATAAAGTTGTGGTGCGGCAACAAGTCAGCAATTTGCATTGCCAAAAACCCGGTGCAACACAATAGAACCAAACATGTGGAGATCGATAGATTTTTCATCAAGGAAAAGTTGAATAACAGGCTACTGGAGCTAAATCATGTAGCCACTGGAGAGCAATTGGCAGACTACCTCATTAAAGGACTTGGTTCATTAGATTTGTATGTGTTATGTGACAATCTTAGTTGAGAAATGGACTTTATTTAGGTTCCTATTGATAAAAAAGGGAATTATTGAAGAAGTTTAGGGGTTTATTTATTAACGTTGTAATACCCTATTTAAGCCCATGTTATGAATGTGCATGTGAGTTTTTTAAACAATTTTTTCTTTAGTAGTCATGTATTACACTCATTTAG
Organism: Phalaenopsis equestris; assembly: GCF_001263595.1. Classification (NCBI taxonomy): domain Eukaryota; kingdom Viridiplantae; phylum Streptophyta; class Magnoliopsida; order Asparagales; family Orchidaceae; genus Phalaenopsis; species Phalaenopsis equestris. The sequence continues at coordinate 4,359,348 of NW_018165280.1, forward strand.
AAGTAAATTCAGCGATTTAAACTCATTTTGACCCCATTCTTTAATCTTTATATTACTTTAATTTTACTTGGAGGTATAATAGAACAATAGTAAAGTATTCACTTAAAACAAATATGTTATTGAACAGAGTTGAAGGGAGCTTCAATGGAATTTTTGGTGAAACTCATTCCTGAGCATGCAAGGAAGCAATGTGCGTTCCTAGGACTGTAACTTTATTGAATCTTGTAATGCTTTAACAAATAGTGTGTTCATATGAGACAAGGAAAATAGTGTTGTGTGTGGCAATGTTTAGAATCTGTGTGGTTATGTATATTATGAAATCCATGTAGTATTACTTGTCTGGCTTCGGATTAACTCAAGTTGTGTGTGGTAAGACCCGATTCCATCTCAAATATCCTTGTAATAGCTATGCTTTGGCTTGCTCTTGAACTTGTAAGCTTTGTTAAAATTATATGTATGGTGTATTGTTTGGTCGTTTGTATGATTTATTTATTTACTTTTCTTATCAAAGGGATGAAAACATGCAGCTATTTTAAATTGAAAGGTGTGCTTTTTTTTATTTACATGTATTCTCAGTTTTTATACAAATAGCTGCTTGTATCTATGAGTTCAGATTTAATTATGGTATTTCTAATATTTTGTTCTTATTCTACTTTATTAATGATGCGAAAGGTAGTATAATATTCATTTTTTTAAAAGACAGAAAATTGCCTTGCTAAAATTTATGTTTTTATGTTTATTGGACTATTTTCAAGGAGATTTATTAAATGAATTGATATTAAGTTTGTGCCCATTGGCATCATTTGTTGGTTGATAAAATATGATCTATGCCTCTTAATTTTAAGAAGTATTATTTCAGATAATTTGATTGTCGAATTATTGACTCATGAACTCCAATGTGCTCATGACTGACTCAGCTTGGTAGATTGGGTTGGCCCGAGTAGGGTTGTCTAGTTATTTTGTTTATCAAGGCTGTGATGTGATGCATACATGAACTTTGAAGCTCTAGTCGTTATAGAGCTTCCATATAACCATCCTATTGTTCATAGATACACCAAGCTTTAAAGCGAGTTTGGGGCAACTGTATCATATTGTACCACAGTTTTTCTTGTTTGACAAAATTATATTTTGCCCGCGTTCTCAAAAAACTGCAGCTAAAAGCTGTTTTTTCTCACTAAGATCTGGCTCCCTATAGTGGTTGCCAGAAAGTTATCGTTTGAATAATAATAAAAAAAAAAATGTAATAATCACGTAACTTTTTAAACAGGTGTTTTTTTTTCCTCAAAGACTTTACCATTGTTTCTTCAAAAAGTTGTGGCAGCAGACCCTTAGTTGTGCCCATAATGTGCAATCGTTTTGTTATTTGTCAATTGATATTAGTTGTCGGTTAATGCTAATATTCGCCAACATACAACGACGGACTTGGATTGAACGACATCTCCCTTTTAAACAGAGAAATTCTTTCGTCCAGACAACGAATGTGATACATTGGTGGGAGACTTTTTTTTCCCTCCACGGTGAAAGATGAATCACGTCCGTTGTTCGGATACGGAGCTGAGTCCGGACTCCGGACGCAATAATCTTTCCGTCTAACATTTGTTAACTTTTATGTTTTGGCACATGTCATTGCCTTCAAATGAAAATGTTGGCTGCCATTATTTATCTCTAGTTGACATGCACTAAGCATTGTTATTATCCTTGAGAATTTATTATGTTCTGAATATTCACATTGCATTCTCATCTCCAATTAAAGGAGAGCATAAATCAATTGTGATGTTTCTATCTGAATTTTTTAGCACTTGATAAAAATTCATCTGATAGGGACTAGTGGACGATAAAGATGAATGTATTTTAGAGGGGAAAAAGTGTCATTTATCCTCTATTCTTTTTCTATTTCAGTTTTTTCTAAATGCATCATCAATGTCTAAAACAATTGTCCTGTGATAGTTATGTTAAAAAAATTAGTGGTGAGAATGTGCTTTCAAGTTCAGAATCTTCAGTTGCATGCTCTTTCTCAAATCTAGATATCAACACTATAAGCAAGGACACATGGATATAATATCATGTCAACCTATCCTACAAAATAATCAAGAATTTTTTGTTTTATGGAATATCTTATAATCAAGTATTCAACTTTATCAATGATAGAAATATATATTGTTGAAAGAATTGATGACCCAATAGTTAAAAATAAATTTTTTAAAAGTTAAATACAAAAGTTATAAAATTTTAATTTTTTAATTTATAACTCATTATTAAATTAAAAAAAAAACAATAGATACATACTCTATGAGATAAAAATAATAGTCCTAACACAATGTAGTATGGTGATAAAGGTTGTTTGTTGAAATTGTCAAATGTCAATGAAAAAGAAAATGGTACCTTTTGGACGAAAATTGTAATTTAACAACAATGCACTTATTAAGAAATTTCACACAACAACGATCAAACACAAGAAAAAAATAACGTGGTTCGGTGTTAAGTTGATTCGCCTACATCTATGAGGAGGGAAATTTCACCAGTACTGGGTTGAGAGAAAGAAAAATGGCTTGCGGTTACAACTTCTACATTTCTGATCATACCTGTCTCATGTAACTTAAGTCAATTTTGTGGAGGAGGATTAGAGTATACAAGTAAATATAGCCAAAATATTAAATTACTCATAATTACAATAAGTCATAAATATAATAATTTTCACCTTTTCTCTAAGTGAAAGATGACCAAATGAGCTTCAAACTCTAATTCAGCTGCATTAAGATGGTTGTATACGTACCCCTCCCAAAGGGATCATGCCTCACATAGTTCCTTAAAATGCTCGACTAGACAATCAATCATGAGCTCGGATGTTCATAAAACTTTAGCAGTATGTGAACATTTGGATTGGTAGTAGATTCTGAGCATATTTGTTGGATTCTCCTTCGTATATATCTTATTCAATAGAACCTTATCATCATCAATCAAATCCCGAACAAAGTGGTACTTCAAATCAATATGCTTGGTACAAGCATGTGGAGCTGAATTTGTGATCAAGAATATCACACTCTGACTGTCACAGAATATCATTAGATGCTCTTGATCAACTAACTCTCAAGCCATCTAATAGACCCTGCTTCTATATCACTTCCTTCATCGCCTTCATGACTATCATGTACTTAGCATTCGTAGTAGAAAAACAACATTAGACTGAAGAACCGACCTCCAACTGACTTGTCATCCTGCCAATGTGAATAAATAGTCAGTCTTAGATCTCCACTTATTCATATCACCTCCATAATCTGAGTTAGCCTAACCTACATACAAATCTGCAATAGACGCCTACTTTTTAAACACCAAGCCATTGTCAATTGTTCCCTTTAGATACCTCAGAATATTCTTCACAGTCTGTCAATATTTCCTTCTTGATTCATTCATGAACCTGCTCACAACATCAACTGCTTGTGCAATGTATGGTTTAGTACAAACCATGACATACATTAGACTGCCCACTACACCAGCATAAGGAACTCATTGTATAACTTTTCTCTCTGATCATCATTAGAACACTGATCTAAACTTAAAGTGAAAGCTAGATGCAATGGGTACTCACCGTTTTACTTGAATCATCAACCCCAAATTTCTTCAACAACTTCCAAACATAAGCTTTTTACGAAAGTTAAACCTTTCCAGCTGTCCTTTCTCTTAAAATCTTCATATCAAGAATTCTATGAGCTTCACCCAACTCCTTCATTTCAAAATGTTTGGACAATTGGTTCTTCATCATATCAATCTCAATCTGACTATTAGATGCAATCAACATATTATCAATATATAGAAGCAAGTAATTGAACTCATCATTGACTAAATTTTTTAAAATATGTGCAATCATCATACTGACTCATCATGTACTTCTGCCCCCTAATGTATTGATCAAACAATTTATACCACTGCCGCGGTGACTACTTTAACCCATACAAAGATTTGTTCAGTTTGCAAACTAAGTCTTTTGATGCTTCATTTCCAGATTGCTGCATAATGTGGAACTCCTCCTATAATTCCCAGTGTATGAATATAATCTTCACATCGAGTTGTTCTAGGATCAGACCATACTGTGTTACAAGTGTTAAGAAAATGCCGATTGAGGGATGTTTGACTATTGAGGAGAATGCCTTATCATAATCGATCCATTCTCATTGCGCAGAACCTTTTGTCACTAATCTTGCCTTGTATTGTTCATCAGCTTCATGAGATCCTTCATTCCTTGCTTACACCCATTTGTACTGATGACTTTACTTCCTAGAGGAAGCTTCACCAACTTCCAAGTACCCTTCTTCCGAAGAGACTCCATCTCTTCATTCATTTTCGCTCTCCAAAGATCATATTATGGGCTCTCCACCACTTCCTTATTGTGATAAGGAATTTCTACCTCTGTGGCTGAAAGTGCAAATACAATGTGATCCCTCAACCAAGGTGGTTTTGGAACATTCTGATGTCTGGTTATGCTCATAACAATAAATTCTTGAGCATGACTCTTTTCCTCATTATATTCTTCCATCTTTTTATGAGCACTATGGTAGAGTCCATGAAAAAGAATGTCTGTAGATGTTGACTCATTATTGAGTGGGAAATCTCCCACATTGAATAATAGCCTGAACAGAAAAAGACCAAGAAGAAAGAATGCACTGTAAAACTAAATGATCAAATAAAGATGCGACCAATGGTAGGTTAAAGGAACAGTGGGAGGAAAAAAAGAAACTAAAAGGAAATATTATATTGTGTTTTGCAGAATGCACCTATGGAAATTTATCACTTACTAGTACATTGATGTTAGATTAACTAATTAACTATTTTATATCGTAAGAAAGCGGAATGAGCCTATATCTAATGAAGAACACAATGGATCCCTAATTGCTACCCCTTTTTCTGCAAGACAGGATTGTGTCATGGAGGTATGATTTTAGCACCAATGTTAACACTCTTTTTTTTGGTCTCTTAATATATATAGTTAGTATCTTATAATTTTTTCTGATGAGTAATTTAAAATTATAGAAATTCTTAGTATCCATAAGTGCACCTCAACCAGTTGAAACTTACCATTTTAATGATGGATTTCATTGACTAAATAAAATAATATGTTTTGTTGTTGAGAATAAATAATTTGAATCACGAGTTTTTATAGGGAGTAAATAAATTTCAGTGTGTTTTGTTGTTGGAAAACAAATGATTTTGATGTCCCATTATTTTTAAATTTATTCATACATTATTGGCACAAAACAGTAATTTAGTGCCACAAGACTTCCAGCTAAATACCACATAGAATTCCATGTGAATACCACAAGAACAACATAAGAATTACACCATAATACTGCAAGAATACCACCAGAACACTACCTAAATACCACCAGAATACTACTAGAATGTCAAAAAAATATCACCAAACAACTTGTGATTTTGTGTTGGAATTTTGGTGTTTTTGTGGTCGTATTCTAATGGTATTTTGATGGTATTTTGGTGGTATTCTAATGTTGTTCCTGTGTTGTTTTGGTGGTAATCTGGTACTATTATGATGGTATTCTAGCAATATTCTGGTGGTGACATTATGATTTTAAAAGTTATAAACAAGGCACAAAATTGTATATTACAACAATAGTTCACCATATATGTCTATGTTTTGTCCAATCCATCCACATCCTAAAGGTACACTCAGAGTTCATAAATAGATATAAACATAAAGTTTGTATAGTCATCATGATTATTAATGATTTCTTAACAACAACATAGAGTTCATTAACAAATTTTTCTCTAAAAAGTGTAATGACGAGCTCTCATATTTTGTAATCATCCCAATTTATTTTCTCAGAGCCCATCAATTTTTTCATGTATGTATAAACAAATATTCTACAGTCAATATTGTTTGTTTATGTAGGTGGTAGTAGTAATTGGCCACTCTCTGGGATCAGTATCAAATGTAGAGCAAGCATCTTCAACAATTGCTTTGACCTTCAAAATAAAGAAAGTTGTGTCACGTAGTCTAAAATGAAAAAATGAACAAATGAAGAACCTCTGTAATAATGCCTTGACGTATTTCCTTACAATTTCATGACCCATTTCCTTGTGATTTTCTTTTTGGAGTGAGTCATACAACATCCATTTTCTCAACTTTAGCTCTCCAACTAATAGATTCCAATATTGACCATTGATTATGGGAATCAGTAAAGTTTGTGCTTTTTCAATATTTTTTTGGTGACGTGTCTAATTAAAATCTTGCTCCCAATATTTCGAGTGAAACGAACCTATCAAATTATGTTGGCTTATGTTATTTACATATAAGCAAGGGTATAAATTATTCATGAATAACATAAACTATAAAGCAATGTGCATAGTTACTCAATACATTGGTGATATATACAGGTACATTTTGTATAATTTGAGAGTTTTATTTCTTTTTCAGCCAGCAGATTCAACCAGTAAAAGTGCAAATGCATCAATATGTTTGTTGGCCAACTTCTGATTCTCCAACAGTTCATCGACCGAAGATCATGTTATTACAAAATGCTCTTTAAAAAACATGGTATCACTAATGTAATAACGACATATAAAAGATCTGACAGATAAATATATTCTTATTAAGAACCAACTAGAATTTGGAAAGAAATACTTACTTATTAGCGAACATTTAACAACATTGATCAATGAAATTAGTCATGTGTAAAGATATCTCATCTCTTATAGGGAAAGCTGGTTGTGTGTGTTAATGTTTTATTTTCAAATAATAAGAGAACTTTAGAATATGGAGCAATGTTATGGTAAACTTAAAAAATAATATATCATTTCTGGGTAATCATCAACGAAAATTCTACAAATCCTCTCCCTCTTCTCTTCTTGCACAAGAATTGGAACCTTATTCCCCTCCTTGAGCACCAAAAAATCAGATTCCTTTGATTCCTCTTTTTTTCTTTAACTGACATGGATTTAAGTGTCTTTGATGCTTCCCCAACATCCTCTTCTTTTGCCACCTTCTCTTTTGGCTTGGCTATGGCGTCCTCAGCTTTTATATTCTTTAGTGAAAATTCTTTGTAAGGAGGTTATAATTTCCTCTTCTTCCGGCTTTGTCATGTTTTAACTCTCCAGACCATACTACTCAGATAATATTTGTACAATAGTTTTTCCTTATGCTTTCTCGTAATACTTGATAATTTTATTTTGCAAATCAGTTATTCTATGTTCTTGATTTTTGAGTAAGTGAAGAAGTTCTTTAATGTCTGTTTTTTATTCATATTTTGTTGGAATTGGAGTTGAAGTTGAAATTGGAGTAAGAGGGTGAGGTAGAGTGGGAGGAGTAGAAGATGGTGTAGCAAATAGTGCAGGGGGCGAGTATCGGGTGGAGATGTTAAAGTCAGCAGTGAGAGGGCTAGAAATTGGACTTGATACATTGTGGGTTGATTGAGAAAGAAGTTATTGTTTATCATTGGTTAAATCTACAAAAGAATCATAGTTCTAGAATAAATAAAGCAACTACATTATCATGTTGTGTACAAAAATGTAATACCACCCAATTGGTTGACATCTCTGTTGCCCGTTTCAATGTAAGTCTAGAGAAAGAATATCCACCATTCTTGTAATCCAAGGTCTCATTTTAGACCACATGAGCATTCAAGGCCTTGCTTAAGGTGAGGTTCGAGTAAGGATGGAAACGTGCTCGTTAAACCAAAGTTACAAAAAAGTAAAATCTATTAGTTCCCAAGCCTTAAGAGAATAAAAAGATTATTGTTATATCAGACATACTAACTGTTAACAAAAAAAAAAAAACACCATGCATTGCAATCAAAAGCCTTGATTTTGTCTTATTTTCCAATCCATAACACCAATTTGCTCATCCAAAAATTTACAATTACTTGCCGACCACTTGAAGGAAGAGAAACTCTTTACTTTGTCACAAAAGTTATACAAGCCACACAAGACATTGTAATTGCTCTATGGAAAAAAATAAGTTTGCCAAGGAAAACTTTATGCACAATTCTACAGAAGGTTCTCAATATTGTTCATAAATAAGTTATTCTTTATTTGTACGAAATTTACTTTGGATATTGGATATTTATCTTGGTGCACAGTTTCTCCACAATTCAACATGCCAATGAGCAGGGCTACCTTGTCTGAATTGAAGCTTAAGCATTTCCCACCTACTCTAAAATCCTTTTCATCATTGTCCCAACATTTCAAAATTTGCAGAGTCAATGAATTTTTTTAATGGTAAGGTGACATGTCGAAGAACTGCCTAAGATATAAATTTTTTTTAAAAAAAATTTATTTTCTTTACTAAGGTGCTAAAAAACTGTATCACGGACTGATCTAACAACAGAAGGTCTGCATCTGCATGTTAGCATTCTTGGGTTCATGGCACTTATATAGTAAGAGAATAAACATTAGTGGAGAAAATTGAATAATACCATCTAAATATCACCAAGATGTCATTAGAACACAAGAACAACATCTGAATACCACAAAAAAAACACAAGAACACCACTAGAATATCACATGAATACTACCAGAACAATATCACTTTAACACCATAAAAAATTTCATCAAATATCAGCACCAGAATACCACCAAAATTGTGTGGTAGTATTATTTTGGTATTATGGTGTGATTGCATTCATGTGGAATTCTAGTGGTATTCAAATGATATTCTTGTGGTATTTTTGTGATATTCCATTGATGATATTTGATTGAATTTTTTTTGGTATTCCGGTGATGATATTTGATTGAATTTTTTGTGGTGTTCAAGTGATATTCTGGTGGTGTTCAGGTAATATTCTAGTGGCATTGTAGTGATGATATTTGATAAAATTTTTTGAGGCATTCATATGGTATTATGGTGATATTTAGATGATATTCTTGTGATATTTTGGTAGTATTCAGGAGATATTCAAGTTGTAAAGTGATGTCAAGTATTCTGGTAGTAAAGTGGTATTGTGAGGTGTGTTTGTAAATAATGTAGCATTGGAAATTTGGTGCTAGTATGGTTGTAATGTGTTAATATTATAATTGTATTATGGCGTTAATATGATGATATTATGGTGCTTCATGATAGAATATTGAGGTACTTGCAAATAACATTTATATTGATTGTTCTCTGAAGATAAAATAAAGATATTTTTTGTTTTTTCATACACATTGAACAAATAAACCTCCCAAAATAAAAATCATTTCTCTAAAATTATAAAGTCAGTGATACATATGATTGTAAGGGGATACTTGCAAATGTTACATTCAACAATTGAGCCAAATGGAGTTTTATAGCAAATGAGTCCGGAGAATATTGCATCAAGCAAATTTCTACATTGAACATATGACACAAAAGAAGAATTACCTTCTCGGTTACACAAAAGATAAATACTTGAAAATAAATAAAGTTGATTTATTTTCTCTATGTACCCATTGGTTTCTTCTCTTTCTATTTGATGTTTTTTTCTTTACTCGGATCCATTACAGCTAACGTAAAACCTAAACATTGTATATAAAATAACAACATTAGTTTAAAAGCTTTTACAACCAAAACTAGTTTGAAACATACCAAACATATCACCTTGTTATGCATTTCATAAAAAGCATATGTGTAGTCTTGAGTGTCGGTGTTGAAATGCCGATGTTGGTGTCGAAGATGCTAAAAACTCTGACGTGCTTAAGAGTCTGGGGATGAAGAAGTTAAAATGCTCAGCCGCGCTATAAGAGGTTTGGTGGAGAAAAACTAAAATGCATGTGAGAGATCGCTTCAAATAGGAGAGCCCTAAACCTCAAAATCGCAAATGAAAACTTGAGCCTGTGAAAAGTAAAAATGAATCAACGCAGCGTGTTTTTTTTTTCTTTTGCGGTATAAATGCGGCCTTCAAGTTGGGTCTCGCAAAAAAAATATTTTTAACCATTTTTTAAGGCAAAAATTGGGCTCACCACTTTATGGATAGCGCGATCTTATTGGAGTTCGAATGCAAAACTGTCGGGACTCCGGATGCAATATCTGCTCATTTTATAGAAGAGGATTATGACATACAAATAAATAAAACCAAAAGACAAAATTACCCGAATTACAATAGAAATCATAAATACAACAAAAATATTACGTACATTATATGTATCTATGACGCATCAGATTCGCCGAGGCCACCGTGTAATTTAATTTCCTTAAATTTGACTATGCATGTACTTACTAGGAAAATTTGAGGATTTCTAAAAAGATTTACATCCATATCACTACATTCTGATGTATTTATGTATCCCACACCAAAACTTCAATTTTTATATATCCGCTGTCTTACCCATTTATGAAATTGTGTATTTCACATTTGAAAATTAAAAAAAAAACAATATTTTTTATGTGATATGAATGTAAAAATCAAATTTTGGGTGCTAAAAACTCAAATACATAGTAATTGTTTGGTCTGTATGTAAATGACCACATCCAAATCACATAAATCTTAGTTCTAAGCTATTATGGATACGTCACCAACAAATTTTCATCATCCAACACAAATCTCGAGGCATAACATGAATCTCGAGACGATATTTTAAGCATTTGGCAGGCGGTGTTCACACAAAATTATAATATTTTGATAATACTACTTCGTTATAAAATATAAAATACCCCCTTTAACATCAAATTGAGTATTCGTTGTATAGAAATTGAAAACTTATCAGTACTCCAATCATCCATTAAATATTTAAGGAGCCGTCTGAGATTACTTGTATTTTTTATTTTCATTTTTTAAAAATATGTTTTTTAATTTATTTTCATACGTTTTAATGTTTTATTTTAAACAAATCAATTTTTTAAATAGAACAGTAATTTATTTTCAATACTTTATTTTGATTATGCTATTAATTACCTAATAACTTAGCTGAATAAAATAATAAATAATGCAATGACTAGTATTATTTGCCCGCAGTGATTTACTAGATATTCTCCCAAGAAAACCTGTCCAAAATAGCTATTTATTTACTAATAACTCTTATTTAACTCACTAAACATGTTTACCAAACATAACAAAGCATTAACACTTTAATTTTAATTATAATTATAATTTTTTTAGTTCTGTCTGTTTGGAGATCCCATTGTGTTTATGAACAGTATAAGCCTACCAAGAGAGCAAACATCAACATCATAACTTAAGAATATGCCATAAACATACATCATGCAAACAAAAAAAAAAAAAAAAAAAAAAAAAAAATTAAAATTTCCCTTATCCCATATTTCATGACAAGTTCCAAGTTTCAAAATGACAACACACCCCTTTTTCAACTATTTATTAATTGCAAGGATGACCAGAAATTGTTTGCAGTAACCACATATACACACATTAACACACATATTATAGGAAAAAACTTAGCATTTTGAACCAATGCCCGAATTACAGTCCAACATATACATAACAACACGAGATATCCTCGTCGATTTCAATACTGCAAGGAGGCGATGACCTCCAGCAGCGAAGCCACGAATTGCATTTGGGTATCCTCACTGATTGTTAAGAAGAGAGGGAAATGCACGAAGAGGGATTTGATTCTGTGCTGCTCTGCGAAGCAAAGCGAGTGGTAGTATACGTAGTTGCAGACAAACCTGCCCGCATCATCAGAGGTCATAACACAGTATCCCATGCCTGAAAGTGCCCTTGTTATCTCATTGGTAGGAAGAGAAGTCTGAATGTAAGATAATTCAATTATTTGTCACAGATCTTATCTCATGCATGATGTTATAAACATTTATGAATTTTGCAAATAAGAAAAGTAGGAAAAGAACAATGTAATTGAGACGGTTGAATAAAGTTGATTTTAGAATAACATGTTTTTGGGTGTGGAGATGTTTGGTTTAATGTTATTTAGAAAGTAATGTTATCAATATAGCAATGTTATTTATCAAATGTGATTTGTTTGTTTCAAATGTCATTATAACAATATGATGCTGTTTAGGTTCATTCGATTACACGTGAATAGAAAATATGTTTCAGAAATGATGATATTATTTTCACTCATTTTCAGTTTGAAAATAAAATTATCATTTTTTAGCTTGTTTTGAGATACTTTGTGAAGTTTAAAATGAATGTTCATGTCCAACCATATCACTAAATGATGAATTTTACAATTTTTTTTTCAAATATGATTTCTAAATTCAAGATCCTAAATGGCCTCTTAAAAGGATTAATGGTGACTATGATATTTCTTTTTGTGATAATTTATTCAAGTCATTAGATGTACTGTCGTAAAGATGTAGACAAATTTGACGGACTTTAATATACCATCAAAATAGAACAAAAATATCATTTATGAAATTGTTGTTTAAGGTTATTTGCAAACCAAACTATAGATATTTTTTAATAACATAACATTCTATTAATAGTGCATGTTGGAGAACCGAACAATATTTTAACATGCCAACTATATGGTAAATATAAAATAATATATTTAGGAAGATAATGACAACATTTAGAAAAAAATATGCTAAAAATCAATTAATTTTTTTGTTAATAGTAGAAAAGCATAAACCCTTTTTTTCAAAAATGAACCCATTTATTGACATTTATAAGAAATTATATTAGGAATTAACTTATTCCAGTTTGAAGTTATGAGAATTATATTTAATTTCCTTAGATTGGATTTATTTCCCTTCATACTTTAGGATTTGATTCTTTGGATTGGATTTATTTTGTTCTTATTTTATATTTTTTTATTTTATGTCGTTTCTTTTTCTCCAAATAATTATTATGAATAGATTAATTAGAGATGCAGGCATTATATTTTTTCTTTCATATTTTTTTTTTTCTTGTCTTTCATATTCTAAGATTCATGTAAGGCTATTTATATCCCTTTTTCATATCAATATAGAAGTTCTGCTGAATTCTAAAAATTAACATGGTATTGGAGCCTTGAAACAAACCCTAGAGTCTCATGCCACATGAAACTTCCTATTCCCTACAACCAACAATCTTTGTCGTGCTGCAGGCCCTTCCTCCGCCTCATTTTTTACAGTTTTATCACCGGAAACTTCCTCTCCCTATAGGCCCTATACGTGTAAACTTCCTTCGTTCCATGCAGTTTATTTCAGCTGGCGATCTCCTTCCTTCCCTACAAAATTCATCTGGCGGTCTCCTTCCCTACAAATTTCAGCTGCGGGTTTCAATCTTCAGTAACCCTTCTTGGAGACTCTACCACCACCGATCTCTCCTTTGCAGGCTGTTCCACCACATGTGCCCTTCCTACAGGCCTTAAACTCTCTGAGATCAAACCCTACCTTCCTTCCTCCTACGATAGAACTTAAACTTCGATTCAATCTCAAGGTTTCTGATCTGTTACCAACACGAATTTTTATCCAGTAATGTGCTCTGTAAGGCTTAATCTCTTTGCCCAATTCGCTTCTTGTTCTTTCCATGAAAAACGTGTCATCCCGCTTCCAAGAGATTATTGGCATAATCGTGTTTTGGATAGGTTAACCTTATCTGGTTTCCTTTCTCCCAAATTGGGGAGAAAGACTGATGTTTGTGATCACCAATTTCGTTATAAGTGGGATTCAACATGATCAGTTCTATCTTAACCATTTCTCCTCCATTGTCAACATCAAAAATCCAAAGGGTAACGACTGGTTTGGGAAGCAAATGATGGGGGCGCTTAACATCAATTATGCACCATGGATGGACTGGTTTCATGGTAGACTGCAATTCCAGGCAGAACACCATTTGTTTCATCGACTTCCAAGGAGCCATCTCAGGAGAATCTGTAAGAAGCATAAGTTGCAGAGAAAAGTCCCTGCAAGATTCTTCCTGCATGGAGTTCTTCACTGGAACTCTTCAGTTCAACTACAAAAAACTCAATGGCTGATCCCTTTCCATCGGATTCTCCCTGTAGACTTCTTCGCTACAACTAGTCTGTCTAGCAGCAGCGGCGGCTGTAGGTTTTCTCCCTGCAGGCTACAGGCCTTTCCACTACTGTCGGAACCCTTGCAGAGATCACAATAAGTTTTAGGTGTCGATGTCGTGTCCATCAAACACCTTGGGTTATAAAGGAAGTTGTTGGACATGCGAGCTGAGTGGCGGTGACGACGGCAGGAACTGGATCACCAGCTCAGGCGTCGGCTCCTATTCTGTCGTCCTCATTATGGAGCTTCCCTTTGAGACCATTTGCCTAGTCTCAGGCGGTGCCACTCGAGGCCACATTGGAGCTCCTTTTCTTGTTTTTCTCTCCGCATCCTAATCCGCTTCTGCTCCACCATGCCGCCATTTTGTCTAGTTTCTGTTTCATCTCCCAACATTGACTGTGGCGGTTTTTTTAAGGCGCCCTTCGCAAAGTTATAAATCTCCTTAGGCATGAAATCCTAGCAGTCGACCTATAGACCCTCCTCTAGAGCTCTTTCCTGCAGCGAGCCCTCCTTCGGAATCTTTCCTGCATCAGACCCTCCTCTGGAATCTTTCTTACAATAAACCCTCCTCAATAGTGTTTTCTTATTTCTTTTCTACAGGTCATACCCTGCAGTGTTTCCTGTTGGTTGCCTACTTTCATGCAACATTACTTGTAGAAGTCTTCTGCCTACTTACAGACACTGCAGTCAAAGACAACAACAATCAACTAAAAGCCAGCTTTTCATGTAGGTTGTTCACTTCCCTTCAACATTACCTGTAAAAACCTTTCGCCTAGTTACAGACACTGTAAAAATTGCAGTCAAAGACAATTACAACCAACTAAAAATAACACTAAGTGCTATTAGGCATCAAGACTTTCAAGTTCTAACTCACAAAGTTTCTTCCTTACCAGTTATTTGATGTTTTCAAATCCAAATTGAACATGGTTGTCAACTATGTTTTAACTTGAGGGAGAGTACTAGAAGTTATATTAGAAAATAATTTATTCCTGCAATGATGATTAGATTTATTTTCTTGAATTAGATTTATTTCCTTCCCTATTTTAGGATTTATGTCCTTGGATTAGATTTATTTCATTTTTTATTTTAGGCTTTCCTATTTTATGTTGTTTCCTTTATCTCAATGTAATTATTATTAATTGATTAATTGGAGATATATTTTGTCTTTCATATTAGTTTCATTTTCTTGTCTTTCCTACTAGAGGATTCATGTAGGGGTATTTATACCCCCTTTTCATATCAATATAAACATTTCATTGAATTATGAAAATCAACAGCATTATATTGGACATCGTGTATATGCCGCATCTTTCACATGATAACACTTTCTCATTATCAGCATCAATTCACTTTTGAGGTAGTTTGAAAAGATTTGTTAAGATTAATGCTGGTTTTTAAAAACAGTTAACCAAATCATGACTTTAACAAACTCATCATTTTTCAAAAAAAAAAAAGATTTTCTAATTTCAAGCCACAAATGAACCTTCTGAAAGATCAATGATGAATTTATTCTTTCTTTTTTTTGTAATAATTATTTTAGTTGTTAGATATCCTAACATATAGATGCATGTAAATTTCATCAACTAGAATATGTCATCAACGTAGAATTAGAATATCATTTATGAAGTTGTTCTTTAAAAATATCAGCCAACAAACAAACTGGCGTTTGCCACTACAATAATATTGCATTACATAGCACATATTAATGAACTAAATAATGATTAAACTTGCCTAATTTATGATAAAACTTTATGAATATCTAAAAAGACCCAGACTATTACTTGATATATCATATAAATAGAAAATCATTCAGAAGAAACTAGCATAAAAATTAATCAAAATTATTGCTTAATAAATATGAGTCAACTCTTAAGAAGCACGGGGTAAGGTACTGGAAATAGAAATAGCTATGAAGTTAAGGAAGTTGATTTTCCCGTAACTTTACTGTATGACTCCATAAATTTAATTCCACAATACCATAATTATGAACATAGTTACATTTTTTTAAATATTGAAACCAATATGCCTCCTCGCCACTCATTTGAAATCCACTTGGTCATTAAGATTTTGATAAAATAATTTAACTAAGATAGTTTAATACCTTTCATAATCCTTTGCATCTCAATCAGTATTACTCATGCACTAAAAGGTTTACTCTTTGTGTATATCCTTCAAAATTAAGCCAATTTTATTTTTTTAAATCAATCTACAGCACATATAGCATGCTTACTTTATTTTTGTTCTTTAATAAAATAATTATCTATAAACAGTAATGCAAAAATTTCTCAAAATGGTAATTTTATCTTGATGAAGTTCATCATCCCAACTATTCCGGAATGGCATTATGAATCCTCATTTTTCATTATTTCCTTGATGTAATTCAGTTAAAACTCTATTATCTTCACTCTTATTACATCTAAATTTATAAAATCCTACTATCATTGTTTTCCACTTTATTCATAGTTTATAATTATTGGCATTTTCTTATAATATATTTTGCATAACTATAGCTTTCTAGCATTATTGTCCTAATATCATTTATATTTACAATCTGCAAAAGCCTTTTTTTTTCCTTAATAACATTTGTACTTACACACCCCGCCACTAATTTTACATATGTTCGGTTTATCACTGTACTCTTCTTAAACTTTGATGTGAAATATTTTAATGCAACCAATTAAGTTTGGTTCGACTTTAAAACTCCAATTTGCCTCTTTACAATAAATTCTCATCTGATCTTCTGAGATCCATATTATTCTAGAATTTTTTTTTACTTCTAAGATTATCTATAACTACAAACATATCTCATGTGGTCAAACAATCTCATTAAATTGCTAAAACATAATTATAATTTGTCATACCATTTAGTTGAGAAAAATTATTTGTGTTTTGGGAGTTCAACAATAGCTAAGATGTCATACCATTTAGTTGAGAAAAATTAAAATGCAACCAATTATGTTCACGAGCAATACCCTGAAACTAATGCAATCAAAATATGATTCATTTCACGGATTTTTTGATAGGTTTAACATTAGCTGAGAAAAACATCAACTCTCAAAATTTTTCATCTAGGTTTGTGATCAGGAACAATGGTTTTCATAAAAGAAATAAATGGCTTTTAATTAATATCCTATCAGTACTAAATTTTGGTCTGAACTAACAAAGCTTATAAATCACTTTATTCCATGTTTTCTTGTCAAATCAAGATGAAGCATTTTTATATCAGTGCTACCAACTGATTTTTTTTTTATCTATTTACATATGTCACATGGCACTGTCATTGTCGGGTCCCAAAGTTTCAGAAGCGAAAAGTGGAGGGTTGTGTTAGATAATCGATAGCCAACATAAAATTTTTGTCAAAATATTATGACATAAATCATTTAAATCCTTATGTAAATCCTATGGCGTCCGCTGGAAGCGACGCACTGTATGACCTGGATACAATGTAAAGTGTGCAAGAGCCGCTACACCGCCACCCTAGTGTAGTGTCAAATAAGCAAGGATATTCACATTATGGACTGATGCGAGCAAAGAAGTTAATCCATTAAACTAATATTAGGATATGATCTTGGAACATAGGTACTCTCACATGTAAATTAATATAATTAGTAGATATTATAGTTCATATGAGGATAAACACCCTATGTATTCAAGAAACTAAATGAGTTGGAGAAAATGTTAAGAAGATTGATAACTTAGGTTTTAAATTTTGGTATTCAGGTAAGATTCGCACTAGGAACGATGTAAGTGTAATTATATATCAATGTTTGAAACATAATGTTGTAAATTTAATTAAATGGAGATGAAATTATAACCCTAAAGATTGTTGTTGATACTAAGATTTTTAATGTTATAAATGCATATACTCCTCAAGTAGCTTTATATAAAGGTTCAAAAGAAAAATTCTGGAATGAACTATAAGAATTAAGGCAAATGATACCTCTTGAAGAAAAAAAAATTTATTGGAGGAGATTTAAATAGAGATATTGGTAGAGTGACAGAAGATTTTAGAAATATTCATGATGGCTACAGTTTTGGAGTGATTAATGAAGAAGGGAGAACCATATTAGATTTTGTTTTAGCGTATGATCTTGTTATTGCTAATACTTTATTTAAGAAAAGATACGGGTATATTATTACTTATAGGAACGAATATAATAAAATATATATTAATTATTTTCTTATGAGAAAAAAAGATCCTCGAGAATATAAAGACTATAAGTTCATTACAAGTGAAATTTTATTACTCAACATCAATTATTAGTTTTGGATTTTAAAATAAGGATTTGTAAGATAAAAAATACAATGAAACATTACTATTGAATTAAATAGTAGCATCTTAAAGACAAATAAAAAATTTGTTATGAGTACACTTTAAGATTTCAAGAATTGGAATGTTCATGAAGAAGCTAATTATGTGTGGAATAAATTAACAATCACTATTAACAAATGACAAAAGATGTACTTGGAGAATCAAAAGGAAATAATTTTATAAATAAAAATACTTGGTGGTAGAATAATAATATGCAAGAAAAGATAAAATAAAAGAAATGAAATTATGTTATCAAGAAAAGATAAAATAAAAGAAATTATGTTATATAAATTGGTTTAGATGTAAAAGCATAGAGATCTGAGAAAAATATAATGTGGCCTATAAGTAGTCTAAGTGAATAATTTGTGACCCTAAAAATTCTGCTTTTAATGACTTTTATGATAGATTAGATGCTTAACAAAAATTAAAAAATATAGGTATAAACTTGTCAAATAAAAAGAAAAAAAATTAAAGATTTAATTCAAATAAAGTGTATTAAAGATGAAAATAAAAAAGTACTCTTCTTAAAGGAAGATATTCAACATAGGTGGGTAAGCTATTTTGATAAACTTTAAATGAAATTTCTAAAAAAACGATAAACCTTAATGATCTTAATATCATTAGTAAAAATAAAACGTTTTATTTTTACTATCGCATTAATAAAAAAAAGTTGAAGAGGCTTCAAAGAAAACTAATGGTGAAAAATCAGTAGATTATGATGATATCCCAATTAAAGTAAAAATATTTTGGAGATTTGAGAGTTTCATGGCTTACTAAACTTATTAATATTATTTTTAGAATTAAAAAAGATGTCTGAGGAGTGAATGAAGAGTATTTTAGTCCCCATTTTTAAGAATAAAAGCGATACACAAGAGTGCAAATTATAGAGGAATTAAGTTGATGTGTTATACTTTAAAATTATGGAAGAGTACTTGAACATAGGTTAAAGCATGAAACAAAAATTTCCCATAATCAATTTGGATTTATGTCGGGCAGGTTTACTATGGAAGTTATACATTTATTGAGAGGTTTGATGGATAAAAACAAAGAGAATAAGAAGGATCTACACATAATTATTATTGATTTAGAAAAACCTTATAATAAAATTCCAAGTCCTTTAAAGAGTTCTAGAGAAGAAAGGTATTGATATGACTTATATTCAAGCCATTAAAGATATGCATACTAGAGTTGTTACATGTGGGAGGATTGACCAAGTATTTTCCTATTTCAGTTAGATTACATAAGGAATCGACTTTAAACTCATATCCCTTTGCTTTAATTATGGATGTTCTTACTGGTCATTTACAGGAGGATGTAACTTGGTGTATGCTTTACGTTGATGATATCCTACCTGTGGATAAGACTGGAGAAAGAGTTCAAAAAAAAAAACATGAATTATAGAAGTCTAAATTGGAGTCTAAAGACATTTGTTTGAGTAGATATAAAGTTGAATACATAGAATGTAATTTTAGTAGTAGTAGCTCTAGTGACAGAATTGTAACTATGAATAATCAAATCATTAAAATGTGGAATATTTTAGATACCTTGGGTCTATTGTTCAAAGTGATGGTGATATAGATGGGGTTCTTATTAGTAGAATTCAAGTTGGATGGTTGAAGTCGATGAATTCATCGGGCCTATTATACTATAGAAAAGTATCGCTTAGGGCTTAAAAGGAAAATTTTATAAGATGGTGGTCAGACATGCAAAGCTCTAAGCATAAAACTAAGTTTAAGTGTTGTCGAAATGAGAATGCTTAGGTGGATGAGTGGCTTGACACTTAAAGACAAAATGTGAAATGAATATATTGATATGGTTGGTGTAGCTCCAGTGGCAGGCAAGATTAGAGAGTCGTATTAGATGATTTGGTCACATTAAACATCGACCAACTGATGATCTGGTTAGAAGAGTAGATATTTCAGATTCGACTTATGTTAAGAAAGACAAACGTAGGCCTAAAAAAACTTGAGCATATTGCATAAAAAATGATCTTAATCTATTAGAATTAAATGAAAATATGACACTCAATAAGACACAATGGAGATAAAGAATTCATGTAGCGGATCCCAATTAGTGGGATAAAGGCTTATTGTTGTTGTTGTTGTTGTATTTACAAATCTCACAACTAAACTTTCATATTTACACACATAGAACTCAAATATTTAATATCTATAGCAATATTACCACTTATTACAAGTGAAATGCACATTTTCATGTAAAGGCTTAAAACAACAAAGTGCTATGTATGTAAATATGAAATTTTAGGAGTGAGATATGTAAATACATAAAACTTATGGTCTACATATGTAAATTTCCCTTTTTTTAATAGCATGTAAAACACATTAGCAATTCATCATACATGAAGTGTGATTTGATTGAATGAATCCTAAGAGATTGAAGTAAGAAAATAAAATTGCAAGATAGAACTTAAAAAATTAGTAGAGCCTAACTACACATTAATGAAGCTATTTCAATGTTCGTTAGATAAGAAAAATGTTGCTAGAAAAGAAATAGCAGCAACAAAAAAAGCTATAATAATCAACAATGATTATGAACGCAAGTATTGAAATAATTACCACAACAAGTAAATTAATCCCCGAGTATAAAACCCGACATCACCAATCTAGATCAAACTCTAGATAAAAACTATTTACCTCAAGTGTTATTGAGAAATTTTTAAGCATATATTTCTTTATATGAAATTATCTCAATAAGTTTAAAAGTCATAGTTCAAAACTAATAAGAGTGCAACAAGATAAAGATAAAGATACTTTGAAATATACTGTTAACCATTTAAGTACAATGTTTTATTTAATTTCAATAAATAAAAATTAAAAACCTAGTTCCATAATCTAGTTAACAACATAATGATCATTTATATTTGATGCTACATGATAAATTAATTCTATTTTGCACAGCATATCACAAAATCTCTAATCATGATAGTAAATAATTTTTCTTTTCATATTCTTTCACATTAATTTTCGTGCCTTAACATTTTATCTTATATCCTTCACGACTCAAACCACCTTAACTAATTTTTCATTAACTTATCCACACTAAATATCACCCACAATCTTTCCAATATATAATCACAATTAACATTTATTAGTTATGTCACATATTTAGCCTAATATTGTCATGTATACCATACTTAGTTTGTTTCTTAGTTTCTTCTACTGTTGAACATTGAATCCATATAGCATAACTAAAGCAGCTGCAATTTCATACTTTCATTTCTATGTGATATCTGGCGACTGTCCTAAGGGGTCTACGGATTTCAATCACTCGACATTTAAGTTAGAACTTATACCTACACATATATCTCTATCCTTCAATATACTAATTCAATTATTCACTTAATCTTCTCTAAATAATAATAAATAAAAATCATATTTATTGCATCAAAATGGCCTATAATATACCCGACCAATAATCAAATAATTCAAAGTTCCTTATATCTTATTAAATTCCCACCATCCTCTAACTTTTCACTCGTTTTAGTAGATGCCTAAACCATAAAAACTATCATCTTCAGATATTATATATGATAGTATCTCATCTTGAAATTTTTTTATAAGCAACTTAATAATCAATACAAAGATATTAGATTTGTATATTGTGATAATAAAATGTTTAATAACTTCTTCACTCTTTCAGCCACTAAATAACTTCAACAACCAAGATTCTATAAAATGATTTTTGCAATATGACTGTAAAGTATGCTAATAACAAAAAAATAAACTATTATACCTCACGTGTTCGTGTGATGCATCCATCCGAGGGAATGATAGGTACTCTCTGGAAGAAAATTACACGGCCACAAAATGTGAGGAGATATAAAATTGTTCGAAATGCTTTACTTGGAATGATAAAAGAAAAACAAAGGGAAAAACAAAACTTACCTGGGGTTTCCATCCTAGCTCGTCAGGACATCGAAAAGAAGCTTCATTCACAGCTTGATTCTCAATAGCAAACCTAGTTGCACCACTATTAACTCCAAAATGAAGCTGAAGATTAACAAGTTAAGGGGGAAAAAAAAGAAAAAAGGTTTTAGTGAAAAGGAAGAAACAAAGCACCATAAATGACAACAATAATTTAAAACCATAAAACTCAAGCCAACAACATGGAATTCCTAAAACAAATAGACCCGAATATATTATCTCACCAAAAGTTTCAAGAAAACAAAAAATCTTAAATAACTATTGATATTAGTAGTTGCTACAAAAGGAAATACATGTAAGAGTTCTGCCTGCATACATTATTTAATTTGAAGAAAAACTGAAAATTGCCTAAATTGCTACTACAAACAAATAACAAAGAAATACAAGGATTTTGAATCATATAACTAACATAAAATCTATTAGCAAGGATCAAAAAATTAAAGCATGAAAGCTAATAACCCCATGGGACTTGATCTACTTGAGAGCTATCTAGCTTGAAATGATATCCCAAAACTTTTCATACAAAAATGTAAAAAAAAATTAAATATCTTTTGGCACCTACCCAAATTACACGGTCAAGACTAGACGAATTGTCATGACCGGATAGAGATGACTCCAATATTTTATAAAGAGAAGGAACAACTCCTTCTCCAGCAGACTCAAGAATACTGCAACTTCCAATAACTAAGCCTTTTGGCAACCCCTTCTTCTCCATGTATCCTTTCAGATTATTGACTATAGTTTCTGTCGGATTCTCTGAAACACCATGAAATTTCTTGAAGCCTGTGATATGAACTGTAACCACCGAAGGAGCTTCTGATCCCATTATGATGATCTGACGTTGGTTTATCCAATGAATTCCTAGTTATATGTGACCGATCTTCAGCTGCAGCAGCCAAACAAATATTTTTCCTCTGGCTTTTCTGTAACAAAGAAAAATACAACACCAGAAGAAATTGAGAGAAAGACTGCGTTGGGAGCAGAAATTATATGTCATGAAGAGATCAATAATTAGTTCAGGGTATATATGACAAACTTTAAAATCAGGATTGCGCAAAGCCATGAATCATAATAACATCTACTAAACCGAATATCACGCGCAAAATAATCTTTGTTTTTAGTATTAAACGTTCAGCTCAGTCATCTGAAGCACGATTGAAATTTCAACAATCATTCCGCAATAAGATAGACTAGCTCGCCCAAGATCCAATCAAAAGAAATCTGGAAAAAAGATAGAATCCATCAAGTCCATCAGCCTAAAACCTAGAATTGATTCTCAAACAAAACCCACCGAAACGATTAAAAAAAGCCAATAATTAGATTCAGAGAAAGCAATTCTCGCTAATAAATCGGAACTTAAAATCAATAAATGAAAAGCCATGAATCGAATCACAATTAGGCAGCAGCAGAAGCCAAGAAACATCAACCTTGACGAAAATCAATGGTAAGTTCTCACCTTTCACTCGCCAAATGAGCGAAGTGAAGAAGAAACCTTATAAAAATCAAACTTTTGTCATAATAGAGATTCCATGGACTTGTGGAGACAAATCAATGAGTCAATGGTGTAGGTTTCATTGCAATGACAGAGAAATGGTGGTTGAGTTACGGCCTTGTTGATGCGAAAATATAAAGGGAGTCCATGGATTGTTCCATGAAGGGTAAAAATCGCAAATTTAACTAGAATACGTCAGTATGGAACGATTTCTTCTATTATTTGGCCTATCTTTGTTGACTAAATAGCAAATATTTTATAGTTTGCCATTTAAGAACTATAGTTTTGATTGGAACTTTACAAAAGTGTGCGGGATACGTTACGACAACTAAGGCAGAAGGGGATGAATCTAATTTTTCTGTTCTTCATTTTGCATACTTATTGTCCATCTCACTCTATGGTGGAATAAGGCGGCCTTAGCTCCTCGTAAATATCGGGTAGAGTTATTTTGCTGTTATCGATAATATAAATTCTTGTTCTTGACTTATTATTATTATTATCATTATGAAATATATGAAAACTTCATCTAATATAAATTTAGATATGATTTAATATGTTCAAGTCTTTTTAAGTTTATCTTTATATTTCTTAACATAAGTCAAATCTAAAATATTTACTTTTCTAAGTGGATCATTAGTTTGGTCGATGATTAAATAACCAACCCATCTCAGATGGCTATCTAATCTTGTCTGCAGCTAGAGCTACACCAACCCTTTCACGGATAGATTTGCATTAAAAATAAATAAATAGAAATGATTATTTTGAAAGCATATTTTTTTATTCACGAGTAGTCAAACGAGGCCAAAGTGTCAATTTTTTGTTTTTTGAGAATGTCAAAGCAAATTTTATTTGTTTTATAAGAATTAAGCAAATGTTATGAGATGCATAAATTTTTATCTGATTTATGCTTCATTGATGAAGCATAAAATTTAACTTTGATAGGATATTTATATAAAACACAATAATTTCATTACACAAGATTGCTTCCACCTACATAAGAAGTTATCCATTGCATATTAGATCCAATGCAATTCAAAAAATGCATATATAAATACATAATTTTGAGGGCACTTTACATAAATTCAAAAAATGCACATATAAATCCATTTCATTTTTAATTTTGAGGGCATTTTACATAATATCATTTTATCTTTTTGGAGAGGTGTTTACATGGCGAGTAATGATTAAAATGGAACCCTGAGTTGAAGAAGTATAACCAATTGGAGTTTGGTGTCCATTTTTCAATAAAACTCTAAAATTATACCATTGTGATGTAAGTCTCAATGAGCTTCACCTTCATTGGCTTTTTGGCCCGACTTAGAATGGTCTCATTATGCATTAAGTTTTTGAGATATGTTATTTTATAATGGAGTAAAGAATTTAATAGTTGAGAGTGATAAGAAGAAGTAGGAGAGAGAAGAGATACAACACAAATATTTCAATTAATTCGACACTTTAGACTACATCTATGGTAAGACAAAATAGAGAAGCCTTTTTTATACTAGAAGGGAGAAATACTACAAGCTCTCACTCTCTATTTAGTAAAAAAAAAAATTACAAAATACTTGAATGCATCTCAATTGTGTGTTGAAAATACTCATCTAGAATATTAAAGTAACATTAAGGGCATGCGGTGGTGCTAAGATGTATGATAATATGTAAATCACAAGTGATTATATATGGCGATAACAATTGCAGTATGTTGAGAACTTGGAGATAATTAAGTGTTGGGTGAAAGGCAAAAGATTGTAAAATGGCTTATTTGTGGTTTAAATATTAGGAGCAATTGGGATACAAAAAAAAACATGTGTTGAAAAATGATAGGAAATATTGCTAGAGTGATTGTTTCTACATGTAGGGCATGCCCATCTGATAAATCTTGATTTTTTTTACTAGTTGTCAATGATTGTAAATTCTTTTGGACAGATTAACACAATTTCTGGTAATTTGATGCATGAATCTAATTGTGATTGAGGAATGTCATTGATAGATATGTTCGGTTTCTTCAAGAATATCTGATGAACTTAAATATGAGTAGATGTAGGTAGCATACATCTAATGATCTGATAAGTTTTTCGCAATTTTACCGATTGTTGTTTAATATTTTTCATCCTCCCTCCCTATCGTTCATTTCTTATACTTTATTAGTTTCCCCCTTGACACTCTAGCCAACATTCACTATAAGAAAATCGTGACAAAATTTTGCTATTTTAGAAGGATTGGAAAAATTATTGCAATTCTCACTCTCCATGAGTAAATAAAATTACAAATTTGTTGAGTTCATCTAGATGAGAGTGTGCTAGAATATTCATTTACAGTATGAATGACGATAAATTAATAATCATCATCTTGGCTTGTGATAATAATGACAGGTTAATGATGTGCAATCCACTAGTGAATTTAAATTGAGAACTTGGAGATAATCAATGTCAAGTAGAAGGCATAAGATAGTCAAATGGTTGACTGATGGTTTGATCATTGAGATCAATGATCATACACATAAGAAATGTATTGCTATATAATATGAAATCTTCTTAGTTTCCATTTTTATGTATATGATATAGCTATGTTACACATCTTGATTGGTTAGACTAGGTGACAATGGTTATGGGTACATCAGGACAAAATAACATATTATTAGGCATGAATCTTGTTATGGTTGAAAAATATCATGGATGAATATGTTGAACGGTATTCCTATTTGTATCTTTTGAGTGATTTGAAGAGTTTTAAATTGAGTAAATTTGGGAGATTATCCTTCAATGATTATATAAATCTTCTACTATATGTTCAATCATTTTGAATTTAGCTAAATATTAGTAGATCAATTGAGCTAAAATTAAAATTTTCATCAACACATGTATCACTCTAAGCAAGTGCTTGAAATGAGACATTTTAATGGTGAAGTTCTTAGCTTTAATTTTGCCCTATTCCATAGAAAATTTCACCTTACAAACTTTGGGGTGAGCACAAATGAAATTATCTATAACATTGGTAGGAAAATCAAAGTTTTAATATCCTACACTAACCTTGCAATTTTCCAAGAATATGATTTTGATGATAGAGATTTTAAATACAAATTGGTGTTATTAATCTTGCTATTCACAATGGAAAATAGCTAGTAATTAACTAAAATTTATATGATTTTATGGTGATTTGATAAACTTAACCATAAATAAGTAATCGGCATTGAATAATTAGAAATACCTTAACAATGTTATTATTGTGCGAGCTATTAAAGTCAAACCCATTTAATCTAAATGTGACGTTATGTCAGCATAAAAAATCTCTCAAAGTAGAAGTCATGGAAATCAAGATGTTGTTGATTTTATTTTTGAAATAACTGCAATAATTTTTTTTTTAAATTAAGAGAATTTAATTTTCCAATCAATAATATCAAAGGCTAATTTTGACTCTATTGATAGTAGAACTTTTTTTCCTATTAATAAAACTTTGATCTTAAAAAAATTAAAATGAAAAGCAAATTTATGATAAAAACAAGAACTTAAATTTTGCTTTAATTTATTTGATTTAAATTGAATCACAATTAATTATCTTCAATGCTTCTTATATTTTGATAGGTTAGTGTGTGTGTGTGTGTGTTTGTGTGTTGTGTGATGAAAGCTTTATTGCGATAGAATGATAACCTAACACCTTAACATTGCATAAAGATCAAACACACACATGTACAAATAAAAGAAAAGTACCAGGAGGGGACACCAGGATTTTTATCTAGAAAAATAAAAAAAGATAAAAAAAAGCTAAAAGGCCTAACCCAGTTAAAATTAATCCACTATAAGATTATAAGTTCATAAGTCTACTCTTCTTCTAAATTTGATAAAATAGAATTACAATGTTTATAATCATATATATATATATATACAATTGTCATCTTGGTTTAATAGTCATAATAATGGTATAACAAATATATTTGTTGGTGATAATAGTAATAGTGGGTTGCAAATGTTGTAATTGATTGCTAAAAAGGCAGTATTTACATAAAGATTGAAGTCAATGGCTACGATAGTGTCAGTTGATCATAAATGCCATAGTTGGAAGTCATAATAGTAATTGACTAAATAGTTATAGTTAATCACATAGGTTGTGTTTGATAGCTGCAGTGACGTCAGTTGGCCAGAAAGGCTGCCATAGTTGAAGTCTTTAATGACAGCAGTTGATCACATAGGTCATAATGAAAGGCTTTAATGACAGCAGTTCATCCCATAGGTCGTAGTGGAAGATTGTAATGACAATAATTGATCACTTAGTGCATAGTGGAAGGATGTAATGATAACATTTGACCACGAAGGCTATAGTGGGAGAATGCAATGACACATTTGTTCACATAGGCCATAACGAAATGTTGCGATGATAACAGTTGGCCACATAGGTCATAATTAGAGGTTGCAATGATAGCAGTTGATCATATTGGTCATAGTGGATGACTGTAATGATAGCATTTGGCCACAAAGGCCATAGTGGGAAGCTGCAAAGATATCAATTAGCCACAATGGTCGTAGTAGAAAGCTGCAATAGTAACTAGCCACATGGACCATAATAGATCATTACAAGAGTGTCAATTTGCCACAGAGACTACAGTGGAAGGTTGCAATGAGAGCGGTCAGCCAAATAGACATGGTGGAAAGCAAAAATACTGGTCACATAGGTCATAGTGGGTCATTGCAAGAGCATCAGTTGGTCATAAAAGTCTCAATTGAAATTTTTAATAACGTCACTTGGCCACATGGGCCTTAGTTTGTGCGACATGAATTGGTGGTTGCAAACCTTCTCTTGAATCTTGTTATTTTATTCTAGAGATAACACTTATTGGCATGCGACGTATAGAAAATTTCAGAAGTTTGGAGAAAGTCTCCACATTCTTAATTCATCGAGCATAAGCAGTTATCATCGAGATTTATTGACAGATTTGTAATGTACCATTATAAGTTACACTGTATTTGGTATACTCTGTTACATTGTATTCAGGATACTTCGTAACGTGGTATTGGGGGATACATCATTACATAATAGAGTTTACCGACGATAGCAAGTAGGGGGGTGGCCAGAGATGGTTAATAGCTGTCGACGAACGGTGATCTATGATCGTCGAAGACTATAGAAGCCGGAAGATATCGTTAAGTTTTCAGCCCAGAACGACACTAGAATTTGACTAATTCTCAGAAAAGGTCTATTTATAGGCTCCAAGAGTGGGAGGGGGCATTTTGGTCATTCAACCAATAGCTCCTATCACTTCCTCATCAAATCGTCCACATTAATTCCTTTTGATTATAAGAGATTTATTAATGATTTGAGGGGCATAATGGCCTTGAAATCGATTGATCATGTGCTCGTTCAATTTCTCTCGTTGCGACGCTTAATTTGACTATAGCTACATCAAATTTGAAGTTTATTTAACCTTCCAATTAACTATATGAAGCCTCAAAATGTGATTCAATGACTTGATTTTGGTTTAATTTGAACTTGGATCAAACCAATTTTGCTATCATTGGGCTCATTTTAACGAAACGGTCAGTTTGACTATAAACTTGTTGAAATCAGAGCCCTATATGATTTTTAATTTAAATCAGAATATTTTCTGCTCAAAAAATATCTCAAGATTCATGCTAAAAAATGAAACGTTGTCATGATGTATCATATATATATATATATATATATATATATATA
>NW_018165280.1:4388758-4389452 GCF_001263595.1 Phalaenopsis equestris
TATATATATATATATATATATATATATAAACGATGAAAAACAACAAAAGAACATTAATTGACTTGGCAGGGTTAAATCAAAGTTATGTAGCAATCTTTAATTACTTTTATTGAATTGTAGGGGTCATCTGATTTTGGAAAAATGGGCTATCCACAAAGCATTTAATTTTAAACTCAAAAGCGTTCAAATTTAAATTGAAAACTCCAACCTAATTAGTCAAAAACTATGAGCTTCATCAGTCAAAGCCTTATCCATGACTTAGATGGGAAAGGTAGGAGAAATATCCTGTTTTTTTATATAGAAAATATATTCTACTTTAAAATTTACGGGAATTTACATACATACCACTCAATTCCTATGTAATTGCATATTTAACCCTTAAATTTTGATTTTTTACATTTACACTACTAAAATACCTTCCTTTTTAACTTTTAAAAAGTCAAATACATCTTTTTCGCTCGTACGTAAGATGTTATGTATCTCAAAAAATGAAATTTAGGGGGGTAAATATATAAATACATGTGAATCGAGTGGTATGTACGTAAATCTTCTTAAAATTTAATATTAAAAATTTGATTTTTAATGCAAGTTATATGTAATTAATTTTTTTTTTCTAAGAACATAAAAAAGCTATATTTTTTATTGATAATTTTCGATTAAATTTTACAAATATATATATATATATATATATATA
>NW_018165280.1:4389470-4424025 GCF_001263595.1 Phalaenopsis equestris
ATATATATATATATATATATACATACATATATAATTTTATTTTCTATATGACTCACATGACACCTTAAAAGAAATGAAAACTCAATTTCTCATCTACTTGGCCCAAAGGATGTGAATTTCTCTAGTTGTGCACCGTTTCTTGTATGTTGTATCTACATCTTCTCCAAGTTAGAAGAACATGGTTTTGACTAGAGGAGGAAGGTGAGAATAATATATTAATGTGCTCATGTTAATAAATAGCTTCATATAATAATCAAGATTGAACTTTTAATTTCCAAGAACTTGATGGAATTTCTTATGTATTGTATCCATCTTTATAGAGTGTATTCTACTGCTGATGTGTAAATATATGCGGCAAAAAGTTGGTTGCTTACCTATGCTTTTGATGCGCGGCGGAAAGTTCGCTGCAGTAAAGTTATACATTTAGTGACTTAGTGTTGGACCGAAACTCAACACACACTAAGATAATTAAAGAGAAACAACAGAAGGAGATACCCCAATTTTTATCTTAAAAATCCTAGAAAAGGGAAAAGAAATACGGTGCCTAGTCTAGTTGAAAATATCTATTTCGAATGATGAGTGCACATGTCCAGTCTTCTCCTAAATTAGAGAAGATGGAGTTACAAATATGATCATTGTAAATATGCAACAGAGGTTCGTCCATAATAATTGTAGTCTAGTTGTAATGAATGTAGATCTTGATGATAGTATGCTGGAGATTGATATGGAGGTTGCTATTCTCCGTGAATGTTGAAGATTGTGGCCATAACACCAGCTTGTTGCATATATATTGGTTGAAAGCCATGATAATAGTAGGTTATGTGGGTTGTGGATAGTTGATTCAAAATTATTGGTTAGCCACGGAGACCGTAGAGCCACACAAAATGCTGTTGGTCACATGGATCATACTTGTGAGCTGCGATGGCGTCTGTATACTGCAGGGCTGGATTCGAGATTTACACAAGATATGAACCATGTAAGTCGTAGTTGGTCTTGTTGGTCATAGTGGTGAGCTGTTACGATGTTTGTAGATCGTGAGGTTCAAAGTTAAGAGCTGCATTGGTTGTGAAACACATAAGTCGTAGTGATTAGATAAGCCGTAGTAGTAAGTTGTGAAGACGCCCAGTGTAAACACACTTAAAAATAGTGTAATTGCATTGCCTTCTTTGTATGAGCGACGTAATTACGCCAAACCTGGGCATGGCTACATTGGTTTTGGCGCAACTACACCATGATTTGGCATGATCACGTCCCTTCTCTGACCACGAAGGCTATGGTTACATCTGCTTTTGGTGTGGTCATGTCATCAAAGCCTCTCAACTTGCAAAGAAATTTCCTTGATGAACTTGCACATTGGCTATAAGAGTAGATGTTAGGGCACATCTTGTGACATCTTTGGGCTATTGCAGGTTAGGGTTTGAATAGGAATTTGGAGAGCTTCAGAGTTCCTTTAGGTTTCTTCTTGCATCAAAATAGTCACTTATTAGAAAAAATTTACCTTGGGCATTGTTTGATGCCGGTATCTCAAGGATAGTCTCATTGTCCTTGAGACCCCCTTCATTTCAGATTTGTATGTCGAGAGGATCCTGCTCCACGTTGGTGACCGCTAGGAGAAATCACCTCTTGGAATGCTCTAAATTTCTTTGAAGCATAATAATCTCCCCACCAGCTAGAAATTTGACAGATACATGATAAGTCAAAGCTATCGCTCGATAACTATTTAACAGTGAATGACCAAAAATGGTGTTGTATGTTAGCAGTGATTTAATTACTAAGACAACTTCTGTACTGTTGAGCTGCTTATTATGCTCGTCCCAGGAAACACATAGTTCAATGATGCCTAGGGCTACTTTTCGCTCGCCAGAGCCAAATAGTAGATCAGCTGGTACAAACAACTTGTCAGTTTTTAGATCAATCTTATTGAACACCATCTTGAATAGGATGTTGACAGAACTACCGATGTCGATAAGAATACTACCCACCTGGTAGTTGTTAGTAAGCGTAGTAATGATGATATCGTCATTATATAAGTTTCCTACTGTCGACAAATCTGCATTGGTGAAGAAGGTGGGTGGATGATTGCATTTTTGGGTGGAGATTATGAAACATACCTCCCCCGATCGGAACCTTTTCAAGCTAGCCCGACGGGATGATTCTTCACCTCCTCCAAAAAAGTTGAGAATATCCCAGCGATGTGTATGGAATTCACTTGAACAGATTCATCTGACGCCTTCTCTATCGGTGTCTTTCCTTGTTGCTGAGTATTAGCTCCCACAATAACAAACTCCTTCAACTTTATGACGTGAATCAAGCCTTCACTAGAATTTAAAGATACTGGCATTGCTTTGTGTCATGACCGCAATCCTGATGATACTGGCAATATTTGTTGGGATTCCGAAGGGAAGCTCAAGTTCTCATTAGGAAATCCCTCTTGAAATACTCCTTGTTCTGGATAGGTTCCACTAGTTCAACCAATAAGACTCTAAAGGTGTCTTTGCTTGCATCTCGTGATAAATGTGTAGCAGCTCATAGGATTGAGCCGTTCTCTGGTCAGAATATCAAGTCTAACCTCCCTGGTCATTATTTTTACTACCTCTCTAGCTGTCTTGAGGGGGGTCAATCGTTCTTATAATGAGTATGATTGAACTAACATAGAATACTCTTCGCCTTTCATCTTTCACCTTGGGCAGCCATTTTCTTCAAGCATCGGTCGGGTGTCTCTGTCTTCAGCTTAGAGGAGCCAGTAACATACTCCTCGACAATGATGTAATTATAAGTGCAAACCATCATATTTGAAACGAGTTGCCTCGCGTCAAGGTCATAACAAATAAATTATTACTTAAGATCTATTTGGAATGAACCTTATTTATTTATTTTTCTTCAATTTTCATAAACACAGAGTCACTAATATCATCAAATTATATAATAAAATACCCAAAATTTACTTAGATCAATATATAACAAAAAAAAGAACATAAATAACAATCATGGTTTAATCTTTCTATCATAAAAACTAAATATCATCATGACTATCAGAAATATAAATCTAGATACTAACATACATAAAATCAAGCTCTCATCAGTAACACAAAAGTCCCGATTCAGCCTGAGCTTTCCCCCTTTCCTAAAACGACGCATGTGAGTAAAGTAGGGGTGAGCAACCACAGGTCAATAGACTACCCAAAATCTACTGCAGTGTGAAATATTAAAAAAAAAACACAATGGACATGTATTCATAGAAAGTAAATCGAACATGATGGAATATAATGTATAGTATCCATCATAGTGCTAGTATGTGAAATTGTAACTGCAATAGGCATGCATTAAGTAACAATATAAGTGACATAAGATCACAAGTGCAAGAAAAAAACATAAAATAACATGAATATAAAACTTTATTTCCTTATTTAAATTATTTTAATAGCTTTCTTTTGCCTTTTCATGCCTCCACTTGTTTATATTTCTCCTATGTCACTTGTATCTCTACTTCCACTTATACCTCCATTACAACCACCTACAACTCCTGCCATTTTCACAACATGAGTAGGCACAAATAACAATTTAATGTGCTTAGAAACTAATCTACACATGTCAACAAACGCCACCAAAATCTAACTTTCTCTCTGTAGAAATCCTCTTCCTCTCTCTCTAAAGCCACGGTTTTGGAAAATAGAAAAATGTGAAGCTTCTGGATGGATGCAAGGAAAAGCACTTATATGATATAAATATAACTTTTATAATAAAATTAAAAAGAATATAATGATGATTATATAACTTATTATATTTAATAAATTTAAACTTTATATAAATCTCTATATATCATGAAATATAGAACTCTAAAAATTATGTAAAAATAATTAATAAATCAAAGAACACGTCTAGAGTATAATGTTGAAAATGGTTTGCAAAATGAATACCAGATGTTCCAAAAAGCCCACTTGTATAGAGATGCATCAAATCCTTAATAAAGACAAATCTAACAAGAAACCTTTTATTTTTTTACTTATGATGCCCATAAAAATAGATAAAAATATGCTCAAAATATAATCAAGTGTGTTCTACAATCCGGTGAAGATGTTTTATAAATTGGGTATGAAACAAAACTACTAAAAATCTATGAATAAATTGAGCATAAAAATAATTTCTAAAAACTTAAAAAAATCAATAAACGTAAAATAAAGATATAAGGATTACCGGATCCAAAATTAGGTCTCAATAGGTGCATTGATATTGTATAGTTGTAGTTACTATAGTAATTGTTAGTCATTTGCAATAGTTCGGCCAGAGACTTGGGCTTACACAAACCTAAATCAAACTTGAAGCGAGCTCCTCTCACTCCTTCAATCGGCATGGTTTGTACAATTATCGGTTGCAAATCCTACACTCTAGCACTTCTTTCTAGAAGCAGGTAATGTAAGAATGAAGACTTTCATTATCTCTCTGCTAGCTACAACTGGGCTAGTGATTTATTCTTTGGCTTTTGGAGGTTGATGAAGTGGGCCACAAACATTTTCTTGAACTCAGCAAAAGAAGAGATTGCTCTCACCGGCATGTTGTTGAACCACCCGAGGGCTGATTTCTTTAGTGTGGTTAGGAACAACCGACACTTCATAGCGTCGTTATTCGTCAACATTTTGAACGATGACTCAAAAGCAACTACATGATCGGTTGGCTTATTCTTGCCCTTATAAGAATCCAAGTGAAGTGGTCAAACTTAGTCGATGTATCGACTCCCTGAATTTGTTGAGAGAATAGACCATCGGGAAATGGAATTTGAGGTGCTTCCACATGTGTCGATCGATTCCTTTCCATCAATGTAGATCCAATATTATCATCATATTATGAATTTTCTCGCTCTTTAGTTATTGGGGCTACCCTTCTACCGCTAGGGGGCGATAGTTCTTCTCGGGGTTGAACTTTCTGTGGAACTCTACTTCTAGAGGTCGCGGCTAATCACACCCTCGAGTAATTGCCTCTTGGAGGGCATCAAACCAACCAACCATCTAGTTGCACAACTTCTTAATTTGTTGTTGCACAAATTCTTGTGTACACTTCATTAGCATAGTGTCTCTTCGGCTAGTTTCTCTTTCTTGCAGCACTCTACTCTGTCTGGAGCATATCCAAGCTCACCGCACCACCTTTAGGATGATGAGTCCCAAGTTGTCCTTGTGTAGACACACCTCGAGGATTAGAGTGTAGACACAAGGGAGAGGAAATAGAGACAGAAAGACAGAGTGTAGACTTGAGAAGATGAGTGTTTGTTTCTTTATGCATAAAATGTTCCCTATTTATAATAATAATGAGGTTGAATTTGCAGTAACATTATTATCCTTACTCCATTATAAGTTAAAGGATGTATCAGGTCTTTTTTGTAATAAGTGAGCAATTAATCTAATCACCTCTCCGGTACATATAAATGAACGTACGTGATTATCATGAATAGTCCTGACTATTAAATATTATACTTGACAGTTAACATAACTGACTTTTGTCTTTAGTTCACAACTGCCCTAAGCCTTCGTTAATTCTATTGGCAGGTTGGATTCAATCGACCACCTATATTTGATGGATCTACCTGTCGGCTGAGCTAATGTGCTGAGTTAGCCTGTCATTTCATACAATTGGATTCGCTCTACGATCCTCAATATGGAATTCCGATCGAAAGCATGAGTGCTCATCCCTCTGACCGCTCGATCCCTCTGACATTCGTGGTGACTGTATACAACACAAAGGTTTATGAACCCAAAGTGTTATAAGTATAAACACGAAAGTTTTGGTGTTAGATAAATACAAGAATTTTGTGGTATGTATATAAATTTCTCTAAAATTTACTAAATCGCAAAATGGTCGACTCTTATCGTGCCAAATATCTTCATGTATAATATTCATTTAAATTCAACCTTGCCTAATAATTAAAATTCTATATTTAACCCTAATGCACGTCCAATGGTATATATATTATCAAATAAATTTTGCTTTTTAGACATGGCGTCTAGGTTGAGGTGATCAAATTGACTTTCAATTAGGAAAATTCCAAAAATAAATAATATTTTACCCAATTATAATATAATTCATTTTATTTTATAATTGTCTAAAATTAGCCGTATGCCGCACTTGATCTTTAGCCAATCTTAGTTCTATGTTTATAAATAATACATATAAATAAACAATTAATAAAATCAACTATAATAATAAAAGTAAGTATGCAATACAAATATGTTACATTTCTCGTTGTGCTCCCTTCACAATATGTCATATTCAACAAAATCTCTGATTATCAATATTAATGATATATTCACATATATATTTTTATAGAGATATCATAAATGAGCAAAGAGTCACCCCACAAGACTTTTTTTATGTTTATGAGAGCTATAAATAAACATCTACTATAATCTTAACTATTAAGACAATTTAATAAACATCATCAACAAATTTTCTACATCAAATATTTGATCCGAGCCAAATCAAGTCCCGAACAAACCAGTAAACCACTTTTGGAAGCATTTTGAGTATATTTGGAAGGTCAAACGGATGTCGAATCTACTGAGCTTTTGGTCGAATTGAGTATCTCGAAAAAGGTGAATTCAATGAGTCCAATATCGCACAATTCCAGCACCGTTAAGATACTCAAATATCCTTTAAATGCCGCCCGATCAAGAAAATCTCACCGAGTCATCCGATTAGAGTGGTTCATATTTTCTTATTAATTACAACCGGTCATTATAAATAGAAAGCCACCCTTCTCATGAGAAAAGATGGGTTTGAATCCTGAGAAAAAAACTTGAAGCTTGCAAAAGGAGCTGAAGTCCATCATCACTTTTGTAGTCGTCCACAACCACCAACCACCATATACTACTATTTGTTGGCATCGTCGATCACCATTGGTCGCCACCCATTCCAAAGTTCTTCCACTCACCGATTTTATAACTCAGAAGATTGTGTAACCATTTTTTCGTCTGTGGGACAAGAAACTATACTTATAATATATAGTTTATAGTGGATCTCTTTAACTGAGCCATGTCACGTGATTTTTCCCTCAATGAGTTCCACGCAAGAACTTCCAGAGTCTCTACTTGTTATTTTTTTTAATCTGAGTGTGTTGAATTCTCATGCAACGCTAAGATGATAATCTGTTGTTCTACGGTTACAAATTTTATAGCATGCATCAGTTTAGCGCCATCTGTGTGAGGCGAAGTCCCATTCGACACTGTCTTCAACTCTAAGATGTCGGGCCCCTACTTTGTTTTTCAATGATATACATCATCCAACTGGCAAAGGAACCTCCTTTGCATCTTGAAGATTATCTCTGAAGCATTCTTCAAAGTCTGCAGTTTCGAAAGGTCATTCATGTCAACGTCATGGACAAGATTGTAGTGGGGTAGTCTTCTCGCATCATATTCAGACACAAAGTCTTTCACAACTTTCTCCGAACTAGGGGCAACCTTCACTGCAGTCTCGAAATGTCGTTTACGTTAACGTCCCAAGCATGAATGTGGTAGGGTATTATTCCACATTTAATTCAGACAAGTCTTTGAGAACCGCTCCTAGACTGGGGCAATCTTCATCACAATTCGCGAATAATGCTTTCTCAGTGTCCCCCATTATCTTGGAGTTCTACCTCAACAATATAAGAAAATCTCTTCAATATTTAATAAATGGGTTGTTTTATAAGCTCATGTGGAAAACACACTTTTCGGGGGAACAATAAATTCAAAAGTAGTAACTAGCAAGTTGTCAAACATCATTCTTGAGTATGGTTGCAACCATATTTTAAAGAAAAACTATGGTATCTTGTGAACTATGCTCTTACACCTTATTCTGGGCTTGATCAATTCCAAGGGGACTCAATTTGACCTCTTCCATCACAGACTACATTCGCCAAGCAGAATCTTTGACAAACAGTCTCAAATAGGTAAAAAGTTCTTAGTGGATTTCCTTCAACCTCTTTTATAATAGATTACGGTCTCCAAACAGAAGCTTCAACAAATAACCTCAAATAGGTCAACCATCATTAGTGGATGATTTTTTTCCATCACAGGTTAATGTTAGTGAGCAGATGCTTTGACTATACAATCTACAACAAGTTTCACATCCTCAATGAATTCTCTTTTTGACTCTGCTTTGACATAGGTTAACATTGTCGGGCATCTCTAGCTATACAACCTTGGATATGTCTTACATTTTTTGTGAATTACAATTGACTTCTTCCACTACAAGTTATGATCATTGAGTGGGCACGTTCTAACAAAACAACTTAGAAAAACTCAAATATACTTAACAGCACCCCAAAAGTGGGGACAAAAGTATCTCAGAAGAGAGACAATGAAACTTAAAAGGAAAGGCAAAAGCAACCTCAGATGCAACATTAGAATTTTTATTGCATCAAACATGTTAATAACATATTGACTAAAACATTTTTACCATGTTCAAATGCTACATCAGGTGATTTAAATGCTATAAAGATCAAAACGCACTAGTACAAAGGCTACAAGAGTTTGGTCATCTTCAAATGGTAACAGGTCACCTCCTCAAAATTTTAGTACTTTTGCTGATCTTAAAGGGGATAAGATTCTCCATATATCACAGCTACAGAAACACAAAAATCTCTCCCAAAAAGTGCAGTGGAAAAACTTCAATATTTCTTCATCACCTTGACAAGAATCTTTCTTGAAAAGCTCAACAACAATATGTGAATCTCTCCCAGAATGTGCAACAGAAACAAAAAAATCTCCCTAGGAAACCATGAAGGGAAAACTTCAGGTTTTCTTTATCTCCTCTAAAATGTGTGAGAGCCACAGAAGAATCACCACCAGAATGTGCAAAAACAACAAGAAATAAGATCCCGGGTTACCTTCCAAGCAGAGACGTGAACAACTTTTCTCATCTCAACAACAAGAAAGAAGATCTCTGGTCACCTGCTGCGTAGGGATGGAGACAACTTTCTTTATCTCAGTAAAGAGAAAGAAGATTATGAATCACATGCTGGGCAGAGGCGGGGACAACCTTCTTCATCTCGACAACGAGAAAGAAGATCCTGGGTCACCTGCTGGGCAGAGACGAGGACAACTTTTTTCATCACTGCAACACAAAAGAAAATCCTGAAGGTTCTACTGGGTAGGGTTTGGAATAACATTTAGGAAGAATTTCTCCTGCTTCTTTAAGACAATATCAAAACAAGAAAAAAAAATTCAGATTACCCGTTGGGCATGAATGAGATTCCACTTTTACACTCTTCTTCTTATATATTCATAGGCTCAAAGAGTAGCACTTACAAAAAAAAATTTCATTTTTCAATTGGCCTTCCACATTCTACTATATATATATATATATATATATATATATATATATATATAAAATTCTTTTAAGAAAGAAATGTTCAAACTTTGATTAAGGGTCATCCAACGAGATGGACCTAATAGTACCAAAATTTATCCAATCCGAGCTAAATCAAGCCTTGATCAAGCCATTAAATCACTTTTGAAAGTTTTTTTTTTAGTATATTTGGATGGTCAAATAGATGTCGAATCTAGTGAGCTTATGGTCGAATCGAGTGCCTCGACAAGACAAATCCAACGAGCTTAAGAACGCTCAATTTTGACATCATTAGGACACTCAAATGTCTATTAAATATTGTTGATTGAGGAAATCTCCTCGAACCATCCAATCAGAATGGTTCATATTTGCTTATTAATTGCAACTGAAACTCTATAAATAGATCTCCTCCCCTCTCATGAGAAAAGAAGAGTTTGAAGCTTGAGAAAGAGCTTGAAGCTTGGAGAATGAGCTGAAGTTTAGAATCACTCCTACAGTCGTCGACAGTCGCCAACCACCATCGACTGTCGGTTGTCGGTTGTCATCGATCACCATCGGTCGTCGTCAATTCCAATATACAAGCTCATGCACGTACTAAATTTGTAGCTAGGAAGATTGTGTAACCATTTCCCGCCTGTGGGACAAGGGACATTATTTGTAATCTATAGTTTATAGTGGATCTCTTCAATTGGGCCAAATCCCATGGTTTTGTCCTTCACGTGTTTTCCACGTAAAAACTATTGATGTCTCTACTAATTATTTTTCTTTCATCTGAGTGTGTGTTAGACTCTCTTAAAACGCTAAGAAGACAATACTACTCTACTATCATGAATTTTCTAGCATGCACCATAATCATATAATTAGAAGTCAAAGACGTTTAGAATAGATTATATAGGTTAACAAATACTAACATTATTAAGAGAATATTTATTATTATATAGTAATTAATCATTGATGCTTGTCAGAAGATTTGCAACTGTAGAGTAATTATTTAACGTCTTAGTGTTAGATGCAAGCACACACTCTGGTAATTAAAGTGAAAGGAAAAGATATATTATTTTTTACATAGAAAACCCTGGGAGAGGTTGGGGAAAAAACATTATGCCTAACCTACTTGAAATAATCCACCATGTAATGATGTGTACATAGGCCCACTTTTCTCCTGAGTTAGAGAAGATGCAGTTATAAATTTGATGTACAATGGTATTTCAACAATAATAGTCGTAATGGGTCGTGAAGCT
Source organism: Phalaenopsis equestris (assembly GCF_001263595.1). NCBI lineage: Eukaryota > Viridiplantae > Streptophyta > Magnoliopsida > Asparagales > Orchidaceae > Phalaenopsis > Phalaenopsis equestris. The sequence continues at coordinate 4,400,027 of NW_018165280.1, forward strand.
CACATTCGATGGTTATGAAGGCAGTAGTTTGTTGTGAATGTTATAGACTGTAGTCGTAGCTCCATCTTGTCATAGAGGTTATTGTTGAAAGCCATGGTATTAGTTGGTCATGCGAGCCATAGATGATTACTTCATGAGTGTCGATTGGTGACACATGCCTTAATAGGAAGCTGCAATAAAGTTTGTAGGCCATAGATATTGAAGTTGGGAGCTGCATGAGCTGTGAACTACGTAGTGCAGTTGGTCACATAGACCATGGCGGGGAACTGTAATAACATTTGTAGGTTGTAGAAGCAAAACTTTGGAGTTGTATGAGGTGTGATAACATCTATAAGCCACAAAAGTTGGATTTGGGAGCCGCATGAGTTGTGATAACATATGTAGGCCACAAAGACTAGAGTTTGGAGTTGCATGAGTTGTGATAATGTGCATAGATCGTAGAGGTCATAGCTAGGAGTTGCATGAGTTGTGGATCACGTAGGTCGCAGAGGTCGGAGTTGTGAGTTGCAAGAGTTTAGATAATGTTCGTAGGTCACAAAAGCTAGAGTTGGGATATGCATGAGCTACGATAGCATCCGTAGGCCATAGAGGTCAGTGTTAAGAGCTGCATGAGTTGTAATAAAGTATGTAGGCCACAAAGGCCAGAGTTAGAAGCTATATGAGCTGTGATAACATTTATAGGCCATAGAGATTAGAGTCTCAGTTGGAAGCTATAATAAGTTGCAATAACGCTCATAAGCCACAGAGGCTGAATTTGGGTACTATATGAGCAGTGATAACATTCGTATGTTGTAGAGGCCGAAGTTGGGTACTGCATGAGTTGTGATAACGTTCGTAGGCCATAGAGACTAAAATTGGGAGCTGTATAAGTTGTCATAATGTCCGTAGGCCTTAGAGGCTGGAGTTTGGAGTTGCATGAGCTATGGATCAGTAGTCCTAAAATGCTGAAGTTGGGAGATGCATGAGTTGTAATAACATATGTAGGCCACAGAGGCCAGATTTGGGAACTATACGAGTTATGATATTGTCTATAGGCTACAGAGGCCGGATTTGAGAGTTGCATATGTTGTGATAAAGTCATAGTCCATAGAGAATGGAGTTGGGAGAAGTAAGAACTGTAAATTATAGTTGGCCACGTAGGCCATAGTAGTGGTCTGCAAGGAGATAGCTTCAATAGCTTGGAGAAAGTCACCATATCGTGAATATGATTGTTACACCACTTTTGAGAGGAGTCGTTGTACCAATTGTAGAGCACGTCATTGCATCGTATGCATGGCACATTTTTACATCGTATGCGAGTTGCATCATTGCATCGTAGCTAGGATGCATTGTTGTACTATCTTTTGGGTGCATCATTAGACTGTATTTAGGGTGCGCCGTTGTACTATTCCATAGGGTGTCTCTTTACTCTACAATGTGTGTTTGGATTCCATAGCACACGTGATTCTGCAAGAGGTTTGGCTCAATGAGTAGTGAGTGGCAAACGGTGGCCGACAGTGGACTGCAAATAATGATCGACGGTGGTCGACGGCTATAGAAGTGAGTAACATTTGTTGAACCTTCAATGTAGAACATGGAACCTCAGTTCATTCTCCTATAAGCTCAAAGCTTCCTCCGATTCAAGGTCTTGGTATCTCATCATGAAGTAATGGGTAGAGCTCTATTTATAAAGTCTAAGAGAGGTCTCTGTGTAAATAAGGAAACCAATCAACCTATCACATGAAACAAAGAAGTTTCTTTGATTATGTGGCATTTTGTGGGCATTTGAGTGTTATAATACTATCAAATTTGAGTTATCTTGAACTTGTTGGATTCATCTCGTCAAGTTGCTTGATTCAACTATAAGCTTCGTTTGATCTTCCAGTTAAGAGCCAAAAGCATCTAAAAATGGTTTGACAACTTGATCTAGGCACAATTTGACTCAGGTCGGACAATTTTTGGTGTCAATGGGCCCATCTCGTCCCACTGGTCAATTTGACTATAAATTTGTTGAAATGAGAGTTCTAGATGATTTTTAATTGAAGTTTAAATGTTCTTTGCTCAAAAAATTATCTTAGGAATCATGCCACGCCTCATGTTCCATGTTGGACGATGAAAATTTATTGAATGTCGTATCAATTATGGTTATCATATAGCATGTAAACTTTACTCTTTTTTAATATTAAGTATATGACTGGTGAATTTTTAAGATAAACATAAATCCTGAAATTCAAGAGAGATACCCATCTAATTCTCTGGGTAAAAATATCCATATATTTTGAAAGCAATTCCATAGGAAAATTCCAATTAAAATCATTGCCTGGTCAATTGTGCCATTTTTTTTTTCCAACTGTTGAAAGAATCTTCAATCTCAATTAAGGTTGATATTGATCTTGTGAGACACCAAAAATGAAATGCCTCAATGCAGCTAGATTGACACCTTTTTATGTCTTATTGATTCTTCCATCTAAAATTTAATTTGATTGATTTTTTCAGCTAACATCAATCTTATTTTTAGTGGGCTACAGAGACAACTACATGCATGTCACACAATTCTTATGTATTTACATACCTAAAATCTCAACATATTCATATTTACATGCATACCAATCAAATCTTTATCAACACATAAAAAAATACCACCTTCACTATATTTGTAAAAGTAAAATACACATTTTCATGCATAAGATCATGACAGCACCAGATAGTTTATAAATACATATGAATTTTGTGATAAGTAAGTAAATTTCCCTTTATTTATTTATTCAAAATAACACTAATTACACTACATAATTGAATATAAGCAAATTAAAACAACAAGCATAGTTATTCTCAATTATCAAACAAATCTCATTTCCCTTATTCCCCCAAACAACAAAACAGGACCTTCAGTTTCTCACAGAAAAGCATCAGCTTCTTCTCTGAATATCATTTCATTTGCCTAAGAGCTACAGAAATAATCAAAATTAAGCTTTGGATCAGAGTATTCTGTCGACAATATCTTGGAAGCCACAACTGCATTAGCTGCCTCTGAGTAATGAACTCCATCCCAGCTTATGTACTTCAATTTTTCACTGCATACTTGACACAGAGAATTCCCACAGGTTATATTAGCGTTGTAGTTGTATGGTGGCCCTCCATACCCACAGCAAACCAGCAAAGGGCTCTCAAATCCTAAACAAAATAGAGCAATCTTCAAATTAAAACAGAAGAAAGTTAGCCAAGATTAATCTTAGTTGATGCCATGGTGAATGAGAAGCTCACCATATTCAGTGGAATTAGCTATTAGGTCATACTTGATTGAATAAATATCAGTGTAAACTATGGTGGCGTTCTTGTATTGGGATCGGAGTTCGACGCAGAGATGGCTCAGCTGAGAATTGAATTCCATGGCTGCATTGTTTAGTGGTGAAAGGCATCCGTAAGGGTCGAGAAAGCTGTCGTTTTTTCGAGGGAGGGATAGTTTTTGAGGTAAGCAGCCCAACGGTCCTGTGTTATGTATCCAAAAGTTTCTGCTGCCAGTATCGTGCAGCATCTGTATTCAGAAGTAAAAAAAATAAACGGTAAATTCGTTACATTTTTACACTGAGAACATTTCATTTGATTGTAGTCTTACAATTTACATACATAACACATATTTCTCATGTATTTACATGTCTAAAACCAAAAGTTTGATATGTACACTTATCTATAAAATATGATTATAAATAGATTCATTAGGATCTCTGGCTACTTAAATTTATCTTTTACTCTCAAGGGGATGTACGTATGTTATATCATCTCTGGTGTCTTTTCTTCTGTTGACGCATCTTCGATCAACCTTAGCCTTTTGGTCCATACTCCTGGTTGTCTGGTCAGTCTGTTTAGCCATGGATGAGTGCTCTAGAAGAGCTGCTTTGAAAAAATTATTCTGGGAGAATAATCTTATAAGAGCTGTTTTTTTGGATGAATGCAGTTGAACAAATGCAACTAGATGAAAGACAGTTTGATGAATGGCAGTTGAACGAATGACAGTTGGATGAATGCAGCTAGAAGAATGAAGGATAGATGAATGGAGATGGAGGAATACAGCTTCCTGGTCCAGGAGATTTTCGCCATGCATATTTAGTTATCCAATTCTCTTATCTCTTTGAAAGGTAATTGCGAAAATAATAAGATAATGATAAACATTAAATTATGTATTACTTGTCTCTATAAGACAAGTGAATGTTTCTCTGGTCTAAGGAAAAAATTCAGTAGATATGTTTTTTTTCTTTTTAAATACGAGTCAAAACTGTTGAAGTAAAGAGGAGTGGTATATTTCTCTATGTGTTGACTATTAGTTAATATGGGGACCCTTAGTTCTACTTCAAGAAATCATCATAAGGGCAGTTTAGCTACACCTACATGATTCTGTCATGGGGGCACTTTGGCTCACCTTCAGGGAATAATTTTACAGATTGCTCATTCATCTTTACTATGGTTGGCTCGATGATTGTTTAGGATGAGCCCCCGAAGTGTTATAGTGAACATAGTTTTTCTATAAGGAGTTTATCTTTTTGTGTAACTAGATTGTCTGTTTTCTTACAATATAACTCAGTTATAAAGGAATTCAGGCAATTTGGTTAAATTCGGTTTATCCTTTGCTTAGAGGTTGTTGCTCTTCTATAGAAAGCAGTCGTCATAATTCTTCAACTTCAACAAGGATGAAATATCGTGAACTTCAATTCATAGATTAACTAACTTTGCCTTTTTTTTGGTCTAGAAAGATTTTTTTTCAAGATTATCCCTACCATTCAGCTATTGAGCCAAGACCTAAAAGCTTAGGTGATTTTCCATTTACTCAGAGAAAACTTGCTTTTGAGGGTCAAGTTTCCCAAGTGTTATTGGCAAACTCATTCTATAGTAATATATATACAAATTGATGGAATTAATAGAAAATATAAACGTGGTAAAATAAAATAAAGAAAGGAGAGTTTTGAGAAAATTTTCCTTTGTTATTCATATTGTTATAGGCTCTTTTGTTGCTTGCCTCCATTCTTTGCATAACTCTTCTCTCCTGGGCAATTTATTTCTTTGAAGATGTTTTGAGAGAACTCTCTTGAGAGAGCCATTCTAAAAGACTCTCCTGGGATAGTTGTGATGGAAGAGATGCACTGGGAGAGTTCTCCTAGGAGAGTTATTTTGAGAGAACTCTCTTGAGAGAACAATATTCCTAGATGAATCGAAGAATAGACTAATGGAGAAGTGGATGAATAGACGAATGGATGAATGGACGCATGGGCAATGGAGTGGACAAATGAATGAGTTTAGCTGCTCTTTTAAACATGTTCTTGAATGAATTCTATTTTGCTAGTTACTTCTATATGACTTGATTTTACTTTTTCAGTGAATCCTCTTTTTTGTGGCATGATCCACACTCAACGCGTCATTTCAATGTGTTGAATTCAGTTTTGTCCACGGATTTACATCTTAAGGGTAGAACTATAAAAAGAGAGAAGAGTGTGAGCTGTAGAGAAGAGAGAAAATGGGAGAGAGTAAAAAATATTGTATTAATTCCTTTGATGGCTATTTAATAGATGGAAAAGCCCTCCTTACATTAACTTTTCATCGTATATAGGGGTATTTGCTCTATAAAATATGTATAGTCTATGATTATAAATAGATTCTTTCGGCTCTCTGACTACTTGAATATGTACTTTACTGCTCGGGCACATATATCAAAGTTATCTCTGGTGTCTTTTCTTCCATCAACGATATCTTCGTCCGCCCTTAGCCTTATGCTCTATAATCTTGATTGTCGCATCAATTATCTAGTCGATCTATTTGGCCGTGGATGAGTGCTCTGGAACAACTGTTCTAGGAAAGTTGCTCTAAGAGAACAAATTTGGAAAGCGCTATTTTTGGACAATTTGACGAATTTAGTTGGTCGAATGTAGTTAGACACATGATAATTGGATGAATGACGACTGGACAAATGGAATTTAAGTGAATACAATTAGATGAATGACTGCTAAACGACTGACAGTTGGGCAAATGACAGTTGAAAGAATGACAACCAAATAAATGTGGTTGATCGAATGACAGTTGAAAAAATGCAACTTCTTGGTTTAGAGGATTTTGTTATATAATAAAAAGTATGTTGTATGTATGGAAAATCCCCATTATTTTATTTATATTTTAAATCAAAATAAAACATTTTTTGTGTGATAATTGTTTCTAAAAAACACCAAAAATACCAAAAAGTTATTTTGAGTATTTTTAAGAATAAATTGACTTGTTTTTAAAATAAAAAATAAAAAAAATGTCAAAAATACTACACCTACATGTATATAAAAGGAGAAGCAAAAAAATAAATAAATAAATAAATGAGAAGACCCTAAATTGTATTCAGTGTCTTAGGGCTTGTTTAAGATCAATTTTCTTTTTAATTTTTGTTTATTTAGTGTTTTAAACATATTTTTATTTTTTATTTCTAAAACAAAATAATTTATTTTTGGAAAAGACTCAAAATAAGTTTTTAAGTGTTTTAAGTATTTTTAAAAATAAGAGCATTTTAATCAAAATATATTCTATTTTAAATAAAAATATAAACAAAACAAAATAAAAATAATAAATAGAAAAGAAAAGGCAAAAAGCAAAAACCAAAAAAATAAAATTGATACTAAATAAATCCTTAGTTTTTAAATTTGACAATGCCTAGTCTAATAACAGAGGTTATGAAGATACTCTACCATGATTCATGAGTAGGATTTGTTAAGAGCTTGACACTTCTACGACCACTGTAGCTGTCAATTTCTTTCACTGGTATTCAAAAGTAATTGAATCTTATTATTAAAAACGAGTTCATGCAATTGTTTAGTTTAGACGACAAAAAACTTAGTTTTTATTCTTAAAACCTTTTTCTAATATTGAGAATTAACTTTCAATCTTTAGAGACAATAAGTCGTCTTAAGTTTTGTTCTTATACTTATAATAATAAAATAATAATATTAAATTAATGGGATAATGACTTAAAATGATACTTTTAATTCTAATAATGATAAAAAAATGACAATTACTGTGAAATTGGATAAAAATGAAACTCACAGTAGTCCAAGAATTCCATATAAATAAATGAACAAAGTTCTCGAGAAGTAATTTTAAGCAAAGCAGGCATAATCACTGCAATTATTAATCGTGTTTAATTCCTTCCTTATTCTTCCTTGAATAGGCCGATTTTCTTTCGCTGTGGATCCCGCCTGCCGGTTTCGCGAATTTCCTATTCGGCTCTCCCGCTCTCCCGCTTCTCCCGCCTTCGTCTGCCCCCGCTCTCCCGCTCTCCCGCTCTCCCGCTTCTCCCGCCTTCGTCTGGGTTCACGAATTTGGAGCCCGCTCTGTCGATTCGCGATAAAGGAGAAGAGAGGACTAGCGATTGCATTAGAGGAAACGATAGCAAGAACTTCAAGTGAAAAGAAAAGCAAGATTCGGCTCAGGAGAAGAGAGGACTAGCGATTGTATTAGAGTTCGCTTCGGTGTGTTGCTCACGGGAAGATCAATGGAGCTACTCTAAAATTCTCTGCAACTCCGACTGAACCATGTAAATCTGTGCATGTGTTTCTCTATTTTGCATTTTCTCGTTCCAATTTTTCATTTTATTGCTAACGATGACTGTAGATGAAGCGATGATATCAGGAATTCGGAAATTTGATGGCACGAATTTTGGATACTGGAGAATGTAGATATACCACTATCTCTATTGGCATCTTTCTTTACTGGAAAAGAGACCAAAAAAGATGGAAGAGGTTGAATGAAATTTGTTAGATCGAGAAGTTCTGGGAGTTATTTGATTAATTCTGTCGAGATCCGTTCCGCACAATGTCGTCAAGAAAAGTATGACTGCAAATTTCATGGCAGTTTTGTCATGTATGTAGGAAAAGTCATTAGCGAATAACAAAGTGTATTTGATGAAAAAATCATTCAATTTGAAGATGTTGGAAGATACAACTGTTGCAAAACATCTGAATGATTTTAATAACATCATAAATTAATTATCGTCCGTGAAAATTGAATTTGATGATGAGATATGTGCATTGATATTGTTAGTTTCATTGTCAAATAGCTGGAAAGCATTGATAATGATCATTAGCAATTCTGTAGGTAAATCTAAGTTGAAATATGATGATATTCATGATTTGATTTTGGTTGAGGAGGAGTGCATAAAAGATTCCGGCGAGACATCGAGTTTGAGTTTATCATTGAATGTTGACTTCAAAAATAGATCACATGACAAAAATCCAAATAGAAAAAGATCAAAATCAAAACACAATAAGTCAGGGTTTGGTCAGCTAGCAACCTGATGGAATTGTGGAAAAGCTGGACATATAAAGAAAAACTGCAAAAGCCTTAAGACAGAGCGTTAGTGCTAATGTTGTAACTGAATAAGTGTGGTTGCATTATTGCTGGCAATTCAAAGTTCTATTAACGAGTGGATACTGGATTAAAGGGTTCCCTTCCATACATATTCCCACCGAGAGTTGATACAAAATTATGTTACAGCTGAATTTTTTATGACATGATTTACACTCAAAACACCTTTTCAAAGTGTTGAATTCAATTTGTCAATGGATTCACATGTTAAGGGTAGAATTAGAAAAAGAGAAGAGTATGAGTTGTCGAGTAGAGAGAAAGTGGGAGAGTAAAAAAGTATAATATTAATTTCTCTAATGTCTATCTATGTAATAGGAGGAAAACCCCTCACATTAACTTTCATCTTATTTAGGATTATTTGCTCTATAAAATATGTATAATTTGTGATTATAAATAGATTCCTTGGGATCTCTAGCAACTCGAATATGTACTTTATTGCTTCGGGCATATATATCAAAGTTATCTCTGATGTCTTTTCTTCCTTCAACACTATCTTTGACCGCCTTTAGCCTTATGCTTTGTAATGTTGGTTGCCGCATCAATTATCTAGTCGGTCTGTTTGGCCATGGATGAATGTTCTAAAACAACTGTTCTAGGAAATTTTCTGAGCGAACAAATTTGGAGAGCTCTTTCTTTGGACAATTTGACGAATGTAGCTGGATGAATGTAGCTGGACATATGACAACTAGAAGAATGGAGTTTAGGTGAATGCAATTAAACGAATGATAGATAAACGACTGGTTGTTGGGCAAATGGCAACTGAATGAATGACAACTAAATGAATACAATTGGTCGAATGACAGTTGAATGAATACAATTTCTTGGTTCAAGGGTTTTTTTGGTCACACAATAAGAAATATGTAGTATGTATTGAAAAGTCTATTTATTTTACTTATATTTTGAATTAAACTAAAACAATTTTAGGGAGGTAATTATTTTTAAAAGCCATCAAAAAATACCAAAAGGATATTTTGAGTATTTTTTAAGAATAAATTGATTTGTTTTTTAAAATAAAAAATAAAAAAATATGCAAAAAATAACATACCTACATGTATATAAAAGTAGAAACAAAAAGAAATATGAGAAGACCTCAATTGTATTCACTGTCTTAGGGTTGGTTTATAATCAATTTTATTTTTAATTTTTGTTTATTTAGTGTGTTTTTAATATATTTTTTATTTTTTATTTCTAAAAAAATTAATTTATTTTTGAAAATACTCGAAACAATTTTTTAAGTGTTTTAAGTATTTTTTAAAATCAGAACATTTTAATCAAAATATATTTTATTTTAAATCAAAAAATAAACAGAATAAAACAATAAATAATAAATAAAAAAGGAAAGGCAAAAAACAAACAACAAAAAAAATAAAATGATCCCAAATAAATCCTTAGCTTTTAAATTTTATAATGTCTAGTCTAATAATAGAGGTTCTGAAGATACTCTAGATTGTTATGAGCTTGACATTTCTAGGGTCGTCGCAGCTGTTAATTTATTTCACTAGCTTTCAAAAGTAATTTAATCTTATTATTAAAAGCGAGTTAATGCAATTGTTTAGTTTAGACATAAAAAAACTGAGCTTTTATTTTTAAAACCTTTTTTCTAATATTGAGAAGTAACTTTTAATCTTTAGAGATAGTAAGTCTTCTTAAGTCTTGTTCTCATAATTATAATAATTAAATATGAAATTGGATAAAAATGAAATTCATAATAGTCCAAGAATAACAAATAAATATATGAACAAAGTTCTCGAGAAGTAATTTTAAGCAGACAAGACAAAAACCACAGTAGCTCATTACAGATAACTGAAGAGTCAATGAAACAAATTGAGCTTCAATGTATGCAAATCACCAAAATGCAAGGGATTGCATGTTTGAATATTCTTTCACATGTAATTTCATTACATGGTATGTCTGTCTCAGATTGTAATTATGCTCAAAGTAAATTCTAGTCTTTATCTATCTTAGCTTTGGCTTCTCTCTTTTATTTTCTAAGGCTTTGTAGTTAATTTCATCCTCCTCCTGCCCTATTGTCCAAAATCTTTAAGGCTTATTTGAGATCACTTTTATTTTCTATTTTTTTATTTTTATTTTTGCTTTTATTTTAAAAATATATTTGTTTATAATTTTTTTTGCATGCTTAAAGCATCTTTTTAAGAACACCCAAAACATCTAAAAGTTATTTTGAGTATTTTTAAAAAAAAAACTTGTTATACCATATCAAACATGTATTATCTTAACTTAAAACATAAACAAAATACACTAAAAAAAACAAAAACAAAACAAAAGGTCAAAATCAAAAGTGATCCCAAATGGCACATTAGTATTCTTCTACTCATAAGTTATACACATAATAAGTCAAATTATCTCAGCAACAATCTTAGGATTTTTTTAGTATGCTGGAGCTTTTTTTAAATACGATTGTAAAATTGTTATGGGAAAATCAACTATTTCAAAAATTATTTTGGGTATTATAAATATTTTTCTTCCATAAAAGTCAAGCAACAATTTTCTTAAAACTGCCACATTTTAGTAAATCTAGTTGTAAAAGACGATTTCCCATTACAAAAATTTTTAAAAAACAAAATGAAAAAAGACATACTAATATAGAGCTCCCCTACACTAGTTTAGTGTTTTTTTAGGGTTTTGAAAAATGATGTTATCTATTGTGTGCCAAAAAAATTGTGGCAATAGAGTGATATTTTAACTACAATGTTGTACAAAGATCTAAATATACACAGATAAAAGAAAAGTAGCAAAAGGAGACTCCAAATTTTTTTGCCTGGAAAAAACATGGAAAAAAAACTATGGGGTTTAGCCCAATCAAAATAATCCACTAGATAATTGTAAATACATAGATCCATTTCTATAATAGCCATGATTTGTTATAATAGCGACACTTGGTCAGAAAGGTTTAAGTGATGAATGTAGTAGTAATTGGTCGTAGCGGTCGTAGTTAAAAACTACAATACTGACAATTGGTGCAGAGATCGTAGTTGGAAACTATAATAACAGTAGTTGGCTACAAAATGTCGTAGTTAATTTCTATAAAGACAGTAGTTAGCTATAAAAGTTATAGTTGGTGGATGCAAAGTGTCAATTGACCACAAAGATCATAGTTGAAAATTATAACGATAGTTGGCCACAAAAGCGACGGTTGGTTGCCATAAAGGCAATAGTTGGTCATAACGGTTGTAATTGGTAGTTGTAATAGTAATAGTTGGCCACAAAGGCTATAGTTGGAAGTTGTAATAGTAGTGGTCAATAAAAAATATTATAGTTAGCTGCTACAAAGACAGTACTTAGCTATGAAAGATGTAGTTAGTGACTGCAATAGCCAATTGGCCATAAAGGTTATAGTTGACAGTTGCAACATAGTAGTTGGTCACAAATGTCATAGTTAGTTGCTACAAAGGCAATAGTTGGTTGTAAAAGTTGTAATCGATGGTTGCAATCCATAGAAGCCATGGTTGGAAGCTGTAAAGTAGTATTCTATAATAAAGTTTGTAGTTGCTTAATGCACATACAATATTTAGCCACAAAGATTATCTTTAGTTGGCTACAAAGACCGTAATTAATGTCTGTAATAGCGAAAGTTGACCATAGAGGTTGTAATTGAAAAATGTAACAGTAACAATTAGTCATATAGGCCATAGTTGATGATTGTAATATCATCAAATGAATGTAATTGAAAGCTGTAACAGTAGTTGTTGCCCACACAGATCTAGTTGGTGAATGCAATATTGTCAGTTAGTCAGATAAACTATAGTGGGTCACTGAAATAGCGTCAGTTAGTCATAAAGGTCGTAATTGATGACTACAATATCGTTAGTAGGTTGTACTTGGAAGTTGTAATATTGGTAATTGATCACATAGGTCATAGTTGGTGACTACAATATCGTGAGTTGGTCGCATATGTCATAATTGGTGACTGCAATATAGACAATTAGTCATAGAGACTGTATTTATCAGCTACAACAGCATCAGTCAGCAACATAGACCATCGTTGAAAGCTATTACAATAATAGTTGGCTACATAGATTGTAGTTGGCGGCTGAACCCTATCTCTTGAGGTTATAAATTTACACTGAAGTGTATTTGTCTTTATACAAGATAAAAGAAAAATATAAGTGTTAGGAACAATCCTTATATTCTGGCTATGGTAGTCATAAGCAGTGGCCACTGGTGGTCAATGGTCGGCAACAGAAAGTGGTGACAACTAACGGTGATTAGTGATAGTCGACTACTAGGGAGACCAAAATTTATTGACTGGTCTTCAATGCATTACAGTCGTATTTGAGATACGCCGTCATTTGAAAGCAAGGGTGGTCGGCAATCGACGGTCGGAGGTTTGCGGCTGCAAGAAGTGATGGTCGGTCGTGGTCGACAATGGTCGACAATGATCGGTGGTTACGGAGGCCGGAAGTTATCGCAGTCCATCAGTCCCAAACGGGCTCTGGAATTCATCTTCTTCTCCTTCTCCCCCTCAACTAAAGCGATTTTTTAATGATTTGAGCGTCTTAATGATCTTGGAATTGAGTAATCTTAGGCTCGTTGGATTGCTCTCGTCGAGATACTCGATTTGATTATAAATAAGTTGAATTTGGAGTTTATTTAATCATTCAATTTATGATTCAAAACCTCCAAATGTGCTAAAGACTTGATTGACCCAAATTGAACCAATTTTGGTATTAAATGGTTTGTCTTATCGAGACGGTCAGTTGTATTATAAATTTGCTAAAATCGGGGTCCAAATGACCTTAAATTTGAATTTGGATGATTATTTATAAAAAATGCATCAAGCTTTGCACTAGATGACAAAAGTTCATTGATGACACATCACTGTTAAACTTCTGTTTTGAGATGTGTAGCTCAAAACATACTGTGTTAAGTCAATTTTTCGTTAGTACTACAATGTGTTAATACTATAAGCACTAGGGAAAAACCAACTAAATTGAATTAGTATTTAGTGTTTTAACCAAAAAATAATGCCAAGGAATCCATAAAGATTCTGAACAAATGACTAGATATGTGTGCAATTCATCTAAGTTTTTATTTTTAGTTTTTTGCAGCGAAGAATAAAGGATGCTAGGATTCAAGAAATGATGTATTAACTAGACATTTTTTTTAACAAAAGAACATGAAATTTACATATATAAGACAATTCTTTTTTAATACATATCTAACACCAAAATTTTGATATTTACATATATAACACTTTAGTATAATAATCATATAAAAACATAAGCATAAAAAGATGTGTTTCACTTAAAAAAATTAGCAATAATAGATGTTAAAGATCTAAGTACTATCTACATAAGTAAATATTAAAGTTTAGACACTTTAGTATAATAATCATATCAAAACATAGGCATAAAAAGATGTGTTTAACTTTAAAAAATTAGCAATAATAGATGTTAAAGATCTAAGTACTATCTACATAAGTAAATATTAAAGTTTAGGTATTGTATATGTTAATATATAAGTATTGTGTGATATGTATGTAAATCCCTCAAGAATGTTTCAGTTATCAGCAAAAAAAAAAAAAACAAACATACCTTAATAGCATTTTTTATCTCTGCAATAATTGAGGGGATTTTTGCAATGACTAGATCATAACTAGCATTCAAACTGAAGGCAGCAGACAAGTCATTCTGTCCGATATCAATGATATAAATTGCCTTCTTAAACCCTTCCTCATTTACCAAATTTGTCGAACCTGTCAACATAATTCTACAAATTGTAGACAATCCAAATCTGCAAAAGACTTCATAATGCTTTGAAATTATTGCATTTGGTCTGATTTATAATGTTTGTGTTAGGATTGCAGATCTAGCTAATGAAGACTAAGTTGGCCTTTTACATCATTTGTCAAATTCATGTTCCAGCCAAAAACATAAATATTTAAAAATTGGGAATTTTACATACATAAAGCACAACTCTTATGTATTTTTACATCTAACACCTAAAATTTGATATTTATACTTCTAACACATTGGTGTCATAAACCCATGCATGAAAAAGTATATTTCGCTTTTAAAAAGATAACGCTTGTGATACTTTTGATGTGATATTAAATATTTGAGCAATATGCATGTAAATATGAATGTTTATGCGGTGGCTATCTATATATATAAGAATTGTGTAATATGTATGTAAATGAACTGATGTAGCTTTCTCACTAACTGCTATCTTACTTCCATTTGGCTACTATTTTTTGCTCTTTTCAGAAAAAGTTATGCTGAGAAACTTACTGTAGGGTAGATGTGTCCTATTTATTTCCTAAATACCCCCAAATATACACACATATGGGGAGTCTTTACTGTGGGTTAGTGCATTTACCTTGAGCAACGAGTTCCAGAGACCTGGATTTAAACCTGAAGAACTGAAGCACTTGGATTAATAGAGAGAAGGGCTGGTTCCTAGGTTGAGTTGCAGAACCAGCTACAGCAAAGTTTGCTCCATTTGTGAAATCTGAGCCTAAAGATTCCAGATATGGGCAAAGGTAGCTACTGTTCAAGCTTTCACCTGCAAATCATAAACCAGAAGAACACTGGATCAAGTTCTATACTAAACCTGGAAGAATTAATCTATTTGATCCTGAATTTTGTCTCTCAGAGAGTTGGCCAAATAATGTCAACTTCAGTACTTTGCCAGAGCTCCATTATCAACTCAGAAATAAATTAGGACAAAAAATTATGATTCCTCATTATTCTAACTCTGAAATAAAAGTTATTGAATTGACCTTTTATTGCTCCAAAGAGCGAAACAGTTCTTACAAGCTACAGCTCTACTGAACTAAAATAACAAAAAAAAACTGCATTTCCCAAGGTAGGATTTTTTATTCTGAACAGTTTAAAAAACAGAAAAAAAATTGTCTCTTTCTCATGCTCAAACAAAGAAAACACCAAAATTTGGACGAAGATGCATTAAAAAAGAAAAATTTTGATCCCATTCCTCCATTTTTTTTTCCCTGTAGTGGTGGGAGCACTCCAATTCGATTTTTTTTTAGATCATACTTTCTAAATAAAAAAAAATCAAACAACATTCTCAGAAAACACAAAAATGAGCTAAAAATTTAAATTTTGGGCACATAAAAATCGATTAAGAAAGAAGAAGGGAGAGCGTACAGAGGAAATCGAGAATGAGGCGGCCGTCACAGAGACGGCCGGGGGGGCGGTCGGCGGGGGGAGCGATTGAAGAAGATGCGACCTTCGGGGAGAGGAAAGATGTATCCGAGCCCAGCGGAGAGTCCTCCAGTATCAGAGTTCGAATCCCCAAAGTTGAATATTACCGGCACTTCGCCGGAGCACGCCGCCTCCGCCGCCGGAGCAAGACAAGCCGCTGCTGCTAACAGCAGCGACCACAACGCCATTAGAGATAGGCATTCTCGCCCTCTTCTCCTCCCCATTATAGCTCGACACGCCATTGGTCCAGTGCCTGCAACCGCGCTATGCTCTGCGCTTTTGTTTTCTTTCAGAGGCGCGGGGAGAACTGCCGGGGGTTATCGTTGGGTGGGGACGTTTTGCATATTCCCCCCTAGAAATTGCTGTAATTGTGAACATTGGTTATCTGATTTATGACATCTTGCCCCGTACGGTAAGTTCGTCTGACGGTTCTCTTATTTGAGGATGGTATGTATTTGGTTAAGAAAATCAAGATTTTATTTTAATTGTTTTAAAAGTAATTAGTAACACCCAATGTCAATAAATTATAAATAAAATAAATTTTAATATTTTTACTATATATATATATATATATATACTACTTCAAAGAGTTAAATGAGTGCTTGGATGAGTTTGGGAATTTCAGAATTAAAAATATGCATATGTTCAAGGAGCTTATTGTCATCTCCCAAAAGAGCTCTTAAAAAAAGAGCTTCTAGGGGTGGTAGGCAGTCCATGACTTGAATATTGTTTTTTTGAACTACGCCTAGCCGATATGAGATTTTTTGTCTGTGATGTTCATGCTCTCCTTTGACTTAAAGTTGAGTACGATCTTAGAGAATTTTTACCAACACAACTTTACTAAGATTATGTTTATAAACTATAACTAACATGAACTTAGGGATTCTTGATTAAAAAGTTCAAGGAAAGTTTTAATTTAGACAGACTAATTAGATAACATCTTCAATTGAGTTTACATGAGGATTGAAGACAAAGAAAACGGTAAGAGTCGCCCATGAATTATAACATTCGGTAGATTATCCCTGAAGACCATGCATTCCTCTCCCAAAGAGAATTCTCATGTTCTTTTCATATCTCTTCGTTTGTCTTTACTTTCATTCTCTATAGTTCCAGCATAGGATGTGCTCCCGGGCTAATCTAAGTTCAAAATTGATGATATTTGATATAATTCATAAAAATAAAATGGTATGATGATATATTTTTTTTTAATTTTATCAGATTCATTCAAAATAATTTAACACTTCGTTTACAAGTTTTCAAATTTATTCGAGAGCAATTGTATCTATGATTTTAGCATATTTCTAATGGAAGTGTTGTATTAAGCAAGATGAATAAAAAAAAAGATGAAAATTAAAGGAATATGAACATATTTTGTCATAAAATATCTGAAACTAACATGTAATGAACTATCTTAGATTTATAAGGGTTGTTCCAATGGGACTAAACTAGCAATTTTTCTAGTATACGACCTGCTAAGGGAGAACATATCTCACTCTTTACCATTCATTTAGCCAATCCTACCATCATGATATGTAGCCAAATACCAAATGATTTAGTCCAAATCAATATTCGCATCAAACAACCTGATCAATCTAAAAGTTAGTTTGGCCAATTGGATGAGTTGACTAGTCTACACATCACACTAATCAATTTGGCTACTCATCAATTGAGCGTTCATAAAAAATTGTGTAGCTATTCGTCAATTCAGTAGCCTAGTTACAACTATTCATCAATTCAGTGGCCTAACAGAGGCCAGTTGTCAATTTAGCTGCTCAATGACGACTAGTAATTCAACAAGTGCCAAAGTATGCTTATATTGTTGAAAGATGGTTCCTTGCTTAATGCTCTATCAAACTATAGAGAGCGCTACACAATTATTGTATTTTAACTTTTTATTATGTAGCTCATTGTGTAAGATAATTATTGCCACCGTAAATATATAAATAGAGGGGTCAATGTTGAGACCCTCAAGATTAAGGGTGTAAACGAGCCGAACACGAGCGACTCGTTTATATTTCAAGCTCAAAAAGTATGTTCGTGTTCGGCTCATTTGCTTAGCGAGCCGAACAAGAGCCGTTAACGAACAAAGAGCTATTTTGCCAATGCTAATCACGTAGTCATAAGATGTTAAGAATTGGGGCAAGATTTAAAACATCATTTGCAACTAATTTAATAATTTTTATTATATTTTCTTAATTAATGCTTTTAATTGATTATAACTCTTTGTAGCCTTGTAGTCAAATTTTTTTAAATACCACTCATCAAAGATATATATAAATGATTAGTAGTATTTCGAGCCAAAACGAGCCAAACACGAACGAACAAATATTTGTTCTTGTTGTTCGGCTCGTTAACTTAGCGAACAAGACGAACACAAGCCTCTTAACAAGCCGAACACGAGTTGTTCGCGAACAACAAACCGTTTTGACAACCCTACTCAAGAGGTAATTCAAAATGCTCATTCTTGTACTTGATTCCTTGAGCAATGAAATCTTCAGGACTTTTCTCAAAATCTCTCTCTCTCTCTCTCTCTCTCTCTCTCTCTCTCTCTCTCTCTCTCTCTCTCTCTCTCTCTCTCTCATTTTGGTGGTGTGAATTCAACTTACACAAATCCTGATGATAACATATGACTTTCTTTTGACGATCTCCACCGTTTGACATCTACAAATAATACATGTCCAATCTTTTCCAATCATTGATGTTTGACATCCACATGCCCAATTGCATGATCTGCCTTCTTTAAGAAAGGTGGTTGAGTCGTCTGGAATCTAGTGCCTCATCCATTACCATTCATTTATAGATTGATCATCATTCATCAGCTTATATCAAGTTGATAATACCAATGGACATCTCATCACCATCACAAAAAGATAAAAACATCTTCATCAACTTACATCTAAGTCGAGTTATGCCCATGCACTAGCATTAATTGGCATCTATAATCCATCATCAAAGTCATCACTTCCTACCACTAATCTTCAACTAAGCTTTCTTATTATATTTTCTCATCCTTTAGGTACAGAGAAGGGAAAATATTTATAACAACAAATAAAGATTAGTCCATGGATTTTGATTAGGCATAGCTCTATAGTATTTTCCTCTTGATTATTTATGTAAAATAAATCAGTGTGCCTCTTTATGGGTCTTTATATACATGTGTGGGAAACATTTGTACATGTTAGAATGTAACTCTTAATCCATATAGTAATGAATTTTCTAGCATGTAGCAAATATATCAAGATTTTAAGAAAAAAGGTCAATATATCATCTCTATAACGATAACAATATAAAAATTTCTTACTATCAATACGTTATTAGGATGTTGTTGCATGTTTAGCTTCACTTCTAATACAATTTGTGCTTAGCTCAATAATTATCAATAAAATTTTGGGTCAATATATTACTACTTTATATTAAGATCAATTTTCTACTCATTGATTTGTTTTAAAATGAGTGCAATATATGATTAGTTAATTAACTCTAATATTATGATCATCTTAAAATAAATTAAATTGATAAAAAATCAACTTGAGAGCATTTGAGTAAGGATATCTTAATTTAAGTTTTCATTATAATTAACTAAATAGCAAGCTTGTTATGTACTTGCTTGTGACATATGAATTGAATGTTTAATTTTATGTAGTGAGGTTTTGGCATCTAATATTATGAATTGCCGTTTGGGTTCAAATTTACAAATAAATAGCAATTTTTTTTTTTAGTAAGTTATATTAAAATAAATTTTATAAATATGATGTCTTATAAACAACTGATTGATTATATTTTGATCTCTCTCATGATACATTTAGATACACATAAATTCAATTCTTGCTGGGTATTTTATCCATAAAATATATTATATAATATTATTGTTTGTTGGATGTGTTGCATACCCCGGTCTGTTGGTTGGCATCCACGGTTTGAGACCTGATACACCTAAAATATATAGTATTTTTAAACACATTTTTATACCTATTTTTGAGATATTGCGCTTTAATAAAATGTATTTGTGTGTTTTTCTTTCAGATACAATCAAATGGATGAAAAATGCTAAGAGGAGTGAAAAAGGGTAAAATTTGGAGCAAAAATGAACTGGGGCACCTAAGCACTCAGGTTTAATTCCTAAGCACCACCAGGATTGACACCTACGCACCAGAGGAGCAGCTCCTAAGCGCCAGAAGTAGTTATGAGATGAATTATTTAATTTGAACGAATTTTTGAAGAGGTGTTTGAAGCAACCCTTAGTAAAAACGTAGGGAATAACTCATGGACACGAAAATTCATTCAATTGGCTTTTGAGGAAGAAACTTCTAGAAAATTCATTGAATGAAGAAACCTTTTTGAAGAGACACCAAGACACCCCTTGGATTTTTATAAGAAAAGACTTAAATTTTCCAAGAGAGAATGTTAGCCATCCATCAAATTTACAGTCATCATCCATCTAAGTCGCTACCGTCGGCCACATTTCATTTTATTTTGAGTGTTAGTTTGTATTGTAAGTGAATGAAGAGAATTCAAACGAGCTTCAAGACATTTGTTGAAGAGGATTTGAGATAAGTGTTTATCTTTGTGACCACACTTGATTTTAATTTAGACTTCTTGTTTGTGTGCATGATTTCAACTTTTAAAATCATGTGTGGTTGAGTTTTCTCCATAAATTCTGAGTAGTTTTATTTAATTTTTTCCTTAAAACGATAAGTGATTAAGTGTTGAAACGAAGTTGTGGGAAGTATTAGGCTTCATTGTTGGAAGAAGTTGTGATGATTTGAAACCTTGCACTTCATTTACTTCTTAATTTGGTCAATTAAGATGTTAATACATGTTGTGAGAACATGTAAGATCTGAGATGGTATTGTCTCAGTCAACAAATGGTTAGAATCACATATTGATTTCATGGATGAGAATGCAGTTCATGTGGTTGAGTGCAGATAAATAGGAAAATAAACTTTTCAAGTGTGTAGAATTAGAGGACTTTAGAGTGATAGACTAAAGCCCCCAATTTGATTTATAGTTTTAAGTTTTTATACGAGATGTTAGCCCTCAGGTGGAGGGAGAAGAGGGAACTCTATAGTGAGAGCTAGTATCTTCCCTGCTTAGCCGGTCTTCAAGACTATTCAAACTATAGATTAATCAATGTTCTTTATAGCATCTCTAGTAAATGTAAAAAAATTATTGCTCTTATTTGAAAAAACACATTAGAATACTTCAAGAATAAAATTTCTCTACTTATTACTAATTCATGATAAGGAAAAAAGATATTTTATTTATATCACCTTCTTCTTGCAAGTATTTAGTTAAGTTAATTAGTTGCTTATTTTATTTTCATAAACCAAAAAAATTACAAAAAGAATCGAATTTGCATTTCTATTTTAGCATCTTAAGTTTAAGTCATAATAGCATCTTAAGTTTAAGTAATAATATTTTGCTAAGTACATTTTTGTCATCTAAAATTTCTAAATTCCTAAAAGCATATAGTCATTTTCCCTGTGGGTTCGATATTTGGAACTTAATCAGAAAGTCTTATATTACTTGATAACGATACGTATGTTTGCGTAGTATCCCATATTTAAAATTATAATTGTATTCTTCTTTGCTTCATAGTTGAAAAATTACATAGCTTTTGCTTGAGATCAAGTTTTTGGCTTTGTTGCAAATTAAGAATAAATATTAAGAAAATTAAGCATATAAACGCATACATCACATTTTACATCTATATAGAAAGTCAGGATCAAGACCCCTCATGTCAGGAGTTCGAATCCCCTATGGCACAGTTGGTCTTAAGAATGTGGCACTCGAATTTTTAAACATATTAGGGGTGACTGCAGGCTCTTATAATAGCATTTGGTCATTCCTTTTTAATATATATATATATATATATAAACAAAAAAATTAATAAACTATTTTTATAAAAGATATGTAAATTCAAAAGTATTAAAAATTTAACGTCTTAGCATTGCACGAAATTCTAGCATACACACACATAAAAGGAAAGAAGTATGAGGAGAGGTTAAGATTTCTTAAGTAGAAAAACACTCTAAAGGGAAAAAGTCACAACTAGACCAGTCAAATTAATTCACTATAAAATTATAATTGCATATGTCAACTCATCTCTTGAATTCAAGAAGATTGAATTGCAATGTTGATAATCACAAATGTATCATAGTCATCTAAATTTAATAGCCATAATTGGGCTAGAACAAATGTAATTTTTGGTGATAATGATAATATTAGGTCGCAAAGGTCGTAGTTGATTGTTACAAAGATAATAGTTTGTCATAAAATTTATAGTTAGTGTTTGTAATTGTGTTTTTGTGTCATAGTGGAAGTTGTAGCAACAGTTACTTTGATAGGTCGTAATTAGTCAAATAATGAAACGTTGTAATGATAGTTATTGACCTCATAGTCATAATAGAAGGTTATAATAATAGCATTTGATTACATAGGTTATAGCAAAAGGCTATAATGATACAATTTGATTATATCTGTCATAGTGGAAGGCTACAATGATACAAATTGCCACATATGTCGTAGTGGAAGGCTGCAATGATAGCAGTTGGCCATAAATCTCATATTGGGAGGTTGCAATGATAGTAATTGATCATATAGGTCGTAGTAGAAAGATAAAATGACAGTAGTTAATCATATAAGTTGTAGAAAAAGGCTATAATGACAACAATTGGCCATATAGACAGTAATAAAAACTGCAATGATAACAGTTGGCCACATATATCATGGTGGGAGGTTGCAATGACAACATTTGACCACATATGTTATAGTGAGTTATTTCAATAGTGTCATTCGGTCACAGAAGTTGTACTGGAAGGTTGTAATGACATCAGTTATCCATGTAGGTCACAGTGGGAAGCTATGTTAGTAACCAATCATATAAGTCATAGTGGGTTTCTAAAAGAGTGTCATTCAGCCACAGAGGCTATAGTGGAAGGTTGTAATGATGATAATTAGTCATGTAAGCCATAGTGGAAAACTACTGTAGTAACTGGCCACATAAGGCATAGTGGGTCAGTACAAGAGCATTAGTTGGCCACAAATGGTATAGTGGAAGGCTATAATGACAACAGTTAGTCACATATGTCGTAATGTGAAGCTACAGTAGTAACTAACCAAATAAACTATAGTGGGTCGCTGCAAAAGCATTGGTTGGTCACAAAGAATATAGTTGAAGGTTGTAATGATAACAATTAACCATGTAGACCGTAGTGGGATGCTAGAGTAGTAACTGGTCACATAGACCATAGTGGGTCACTACAGGAGTGTCGGTTGGCTATAAAGGTTGTAGTTGAAGATTGTAATGAAATTAGTTAGCCATGTAGGTCATAGTGGGAAGCTACAGTAGTAATTGGCCATATAAAGCGTAACAGGCTATTGCAAGAGCATCACTTGGCCACAAAGACTTTAGTGAAATGATATAATGATAGCAGTTAGGCACGCAGACCATAGTGAGTCACTGCAAAGCATTAGTTGGTTGCAGAGGCTTTTCTAGAAGGCTTTAATGATAATAATTAGCTATGTAGGTCATAGTGAGAAGCTATAGTAGTAACTGGTTATATAGATCGTAGTGAGTGTTATACTAGTTAGTGGTTGTAAACCTAACCTTGGATTTTATTATCTTATGCCAAACACAGCACTTGTCGGTATATTAAATCTTTTATCTCATGCAATCAAAGCCTTAATCTAGAAACTTTTTTTTCCTCCCACAGCTGTATATGTTATCGTCCGCTAACTTTTCATGATCAAATACCTGTACAACCCACCCCCACCCACTCTCATGTAGTCTGCATTCCAATAGTGGCGCACCCGCAACCGTCCCAATCCTTCCTCAAGCCCAAATCAAAGATCCATCCCACGTAAAAATTGTTTTTTAACAACAATAAATTTCAATGTTAAAATTGATAGATTTGTCACATTCAACATTCCAAATTCCAATATCAATATGTAGAAATTTTTCATGGTGAGTTAAAATATTTTTTGTATGATAAATACACACAATGTAATATTTTAATTTTTTTTTCAACAATGCCAAAATAATTTGGTTAGAAATTTTAGAATTTGATTTAATATCCTGTGATTCAATTAAGCATAATCAAGCACTCATTACTCTAAATGAAATTTTCTTATATCTTATTTAGGAGACTAAACAACCCTTTCCTCTGGCTCCAACACTGCATCTTCCAAATTCAGCTCTAATTATTTTATAAGAACTATTTCATCCAACCTAAATTTTGCACTTAATTATTTCATTTTATTATACCTTCAATATACAATAAATTAATTTTTTTTTATTGAAACTTATTAACATTATGTCTTATTTAGGATGAGTTATTTTTCAAATCATGTTTTGTGTATTTTCAAATTTTTACACTTAATATAAATTTTGGAGAAATTTTATTTGTTTTACTAAAATTTAAACTATGGAGAGTTTTTTAATATATA
>NW_018165280.1:4424124-4512747 GCF_001263595.1 Phalaenopsis equestris
TATATATATATATATATATATATATATATTCCAAAAGAATGGCCAGAGCCTATTATACGAGCCTCCAGCCGCTCCTAATGTGTCTAATTATTCCAGTATCACCCTCCTTAAGCCCACGTCGCTAGAGGGGGATTCAAACCCCCGACTTGAGGGATCTTACACCAAGAATGCCAACTAACAGGCTGGGGTACGTACCGATTTCTCATGCGTTAGGCCCCATGATGTGAGCCCACGTCATGTGCCCAAATACCGAACCCGTGACCTGAGGGGACTTACAATGAACCCCGCCAACCAACGGGTCACGACTTGCAGCACGTGCGCGCGCGCACACACACACCCATATATATAAAATATGCAAATACATAGAAATCAAGTAAATGAGAAGAATTTTTTTCTTTTACAATCTATTTAATTACGTGTGAACGCAGCTTACATTTCTACTCTTGCGTAAGCCATTAATTGCTAATGCTATAGCTATAATTAGCAGTTATAAATGTGATATAATGCTATATGTTTGATGAAATCCACCAGTTGATAGTGCTAAAGATGAGACATGAATCAAATCACTTTCATGTCTCTATTCAATTTATGATTAAGGTCATAAAGCTAAGTAAATTTTTCATTTTTTGTAATGCCAAAAATTACCTGTCCTTCATTAAAATTTGGGTGGTTACATACTATATATGATTAATGCATCAAAAAAGCTCTCAATTTTGTTGTAGGGACCATTTTGGGATCATTTTTAATTTTTTATATTTTGGTTTAAAATAAAATACATTTTGATATGTTAAAAACATATGTTATTTATATATTTATTGAAAATCACAATGAATCATGTGTCATACTTTTTTGTAATTCTACTTTTCCAATTGAGAGGAAGTCAGACTTTTTATAATTTCAGTAAAAAGTATGGATCATTTTATCATAATTAGGTCTAATTATTGTGCGCGCTCTCCGATTACACTCGCACATCGCAGCTGTATTGACAGTGTGACGCAGCTCTGAGTGTGCTCTCCGCACGCAATAATCGCTCCATAATTAGACCCCATCACATACTTTTTTCTCTTTTTAGGCTTAGGATTCATGGAAAATTAGAATTCAAAATTATATATTCAACTTGTGATTCATGTACGTGACAAGGAAGGTCCCCACACTCTCAAACAAGAACTT
Organism: Phalaenopsis equestris; assembly: GCF_001263595.1. Taxonomy (NCBI): domain Eukaryota; kingdom Viridiplantae; phylum Streptophyta; class Magnoliopsida; order Asparagales; family Orchidaceae; genus Phalaenopsis; species Phalaenopsis equestris. The sequence continues at coordinate 4,425,295 of NW_018165280.1, forward strand.
GCCCGTGAACTTTTGGGCGGTTATATGTTGCACGTTTTTATCAGACCAATGCGTTTAAAAACCCTTTTTTTATTGCATGTTAAGATTAAAGACAGATTAGGACGATTGCATAATAATATTTTCAGCACTGATTGCTTTTCCAAATGCCAAATAGGTACTTGGTTTTCAAAACTATATATATATATATATATATATAAGAGCGATTATTGCATCAGGACATCAGACACAAATTTACGTATGAAGTCTGGCAAGTGGGTCCCACTGTAATGCATTGGTTGGGTAAGATTTTTAGAGGGGTGGGACCGACTTGCCACGTGGCACACTCTCACTGGATTCCTCTAGATGTAATAATTTTTCCTCATTTTAACCCTTTTTTTTACCCTATTAAAATCAAGAAAGAGGTATGCATGCTATAAAGTTGATGGGATCGAACAAACTTATATGGTAAATTGCTAAGAAGTACTTGTAAATTATATAATTAAGTGCTAGTGAAAATGAAATAATTTCCTTACGATGTCGCACCCCTTCCAAAAGTATAAGAGAACTTTTTTTTTCGAGTTAGGTGAGCACTCGAATACAACATATTGAGCTTTTTCATTTTATTTCTAATCAATGTACTAAGCATTTAGCATGAAGTATAAGGCTACTTAACATAATCACATGACTCACATCAGCATATATATGTCTCACCACCACATAAAGCATTAGTAAACAAGAAACCTATAGATATTGGAAATTATGTTACCTTGCAAAGCAATTCATTCTAGGCACCATACTTTCTTGCACACATTCGACCAATTACGTATATTACATAAGTGTTGCTAAAAAGCATTGATGATTAAATTATTATAATAACATTTTAGTATCATGGAAATACTATCTTAAGCTATGTTTCATTCAGAAGGTGAAAGGAAACAATGAAATAATATCATAAAATTCAAAATCCAAGAAGTTGTATAGTTAATAGACTAGCATGCCCAACCTATAGTTAGTTAATGCAATTTTGGAGTTTTTTTTGCATGTTTCCTACTCTAACCATTCTAAATGTACTAATTTTTTAGCCATTTAAGGTTGCTTGATAGGGTAATAGAATAGTAACCTCTTAAGTTTAAGAAGTTGTGCCGCTTGAATAGAGGTGAAAATGGTGCATCTACTGATTGAAGTGAAAATTGTTGCCACTAATCAAAGCTCACCGAGTTTTATCATCTTTTGCAAAACATATGAAAAATTATCATAGCTCATCTTTTTATGTTACCAAGCATCGTATTATATAAAATTAATTTTACTGAGATGATCTTTCAAAAAGATCAATGGAAAATCCTTTTTTTTTTTTGTGTTCTGAGGGCCATTTGAAAGATTTGTGCTCATCAAAGGCTTGAAAGGTCATTAAGCGCAGAATAAAATACGTGATAAACAAATCTTTCAAAAGGTCACCAACAAACTACCACAATGGAGCTTCTAAACTATCAATTAGTGACCAAACAATTAGGTCATTAAGCACGGAATAAAATACGTGATAAACAAGCAAAGAAACAACAAAAACAAACAACAACAATAAGCATTTCTCCCACTTAGTGGGTCCGGCTACATGAATCTTTTTTCTTCATTGTGTTCTATTACGTGTCATATTTTTATTTAGTTCTAATAAATTATGATCGTTTTTATTCAAAATGCCCAAGTCATTCTAGGTCTACCTTTGTCTTTCTTAACATAGTCGAATATAAAACATGTACTCTCTTAACCAGATCATCAGAAGATCGATGTTTAATGTGACCAAACCATCTAAGACAACTCTCTCTAATTTTGCCCGTCACTAGAACTACACCAACTCTATCACATATATATTCACTTAGCATTTTGTCTTTTGGTGTAAAGCCACTCATCCACCGAAGTATTCTCATCTAGGCAACACTTAACTTGTTTTTATGCTTCTCTTTTAAAGGCCAACATTCTACACCATAGAGCGTTGCAGGTCTCACCACTATCTTATAATTTTTTCCTTTTAATTTATGTGGTACTTTTCTATCAAAAAAAAGACCCGATGCATTCCTCCACTTCAACCAACCGACTTGAATCTACTAATAACATCACAATTTATATCACCATCAATTTGAACAATAGACCCGAGATATCTAAATCGTTAAAACCTTTTAATGATTTGATCACCCATAGTTACAACCCTGTCACTAGCGCTACTACTATTAAAATTACATTCCATGCATTCAATTTTAGTTCTACTCAAGCGAAATTCCTTAAACTTCAATGCAGACCTCCATAAATCAAGTTTTTCTTGAACTCTTTTTCTCGTCTAATCCACAGAAAGGGCATCATCAGTAAAAAGTGTACACTACGGTACATTCTCCTATAAATTTCCAATAAGAGCATCCATAACTAAAGAAAAAAGATATTGGCTTAAATTCGATCCCAATTGTAATCCAAGAGAAACAGGTAAATATTTGGTTAATCCTCCTTGGTTCAAACACAAGTAACAACTCTAGTTTACATATCTTTAATGAATTGAATATAAATCCTCTCAACATCTTTCTTCTCTAAAACTCTCCAAAGGACATCTCTTGGAACTTTATCATAAGTTTTTTTTCTAAATCAAGAACAATCAAATGTAGATCCTCCTCATTCTCTCTCTACGTCTCCATAAAACCTCTCAATAAATGTATAGCTTCCATAGATGACCTGCCCGACATAAATCTAAACTGATTATGAGAAATCTTTGTAATGTGTCTTAGCCTATGTTCAATTATTCTCTCCCATAAATTTAACGTATGACAAATCAACTTAATTACTCTATAATTTGCACACTCTTCTGCATCCCCTTTATTCTTAAGATTAGGGACCAAAATTCTCTTCCTCCACTTCTCAGACATCTTTTTAGTTTTCAAAATAATATTAAAGAGTTAAGTGAGCTAAAAAATTCCCAAATCTCCCAAAAATTTCCACACTTTAATTGTGATATCATCAGATCTTACAGATTTTCCATTCATGATTTTTTTAAAGCCTTCTCAACTTCCTTTTTACTAATGCGACGGTCAAAATGAAATATTTTATTATTATTAATGATATTAATATTACTAAGGTCGATCATATTTTCAAAAATATTAAAAAATTTATCAAAATAACTCACACACTTATATTGTATATCTTTTTTAAGAAACCAACTTTTTGATTTTCATCTTTAATATATTTTACTTGAGTTAAATTTTTATTATTCTTTTCTATTTTTTTGGCTATTTTTATACATATATTTTTCACCCTGTAAGTATTTAATCTATTATAAAGATAACTAAAAATAGAATTTTTAGCTTCCATTTTGTATTTTTCTCAGTTCTCTATACTTTTACATTTAAACCAACTTTTATAACACAACTTCTTATATTTTATCTTTTCTAGCATATTATTATTCTACGACTAATTATTTTAATCTATAGAAAATTTTTCTTTTGATTCTCTAAGCACATTTTTGCAATTTGTTTAATAGTGTTTTTAATATTATCTCACATATAATTTGCTTCTTCATAAATATCCCAAATCTTGAAATCTTGAAGTTTGCTCATAAAAATAATTGTATTTGTGTCTTTTAAATTTTCCCATCTAACTTTATGACAAAGATTTTTAGTATTTTTTATTTTACAACTCTTCATCTTAAAACTCAGAACTAATAATTAATGTGAAGTACTGAAATTCTTAGTTAGAATGATCTTACAATCTTTACATTTTGACAATCTCTTCTTCTTATAAGAAAATAATCAATTTGTGTTTTTGTTAGATCCGTTCTTATAAGTAATAACATGCTCATCTATTTTATTAAATAAAGTATTAGTAATAACAAAATCATACGCTAAAGCAAAATCTAATATGACTCTGCCTTCTTCATTACTCACTTCAAAACCATTGTCACCATGAATATTTCCAAAATCTACAATCACTCTATCGATATGTCCATTTAAATCTCCTCCAATAAAAATTCTTTCTTCAAGAAATATCATTTGCATTAATTCTTTTAGGTCATTACAATTTTTTTTAACCTATATCTAAACCTACTTAATGAGCATAATCACTTATAGTCTTAAGAACCTAGTATCAACAATAATCTTAAGGGTTATAATTCTATCTTCAATTCTGTTAATTTTTACAACATTTCTCTTAAACTCGTCCATAATTATGCCAACACCATTTTTAGTTTTACTCCTACCTAAATATTAAAGTTTAAAACCTAAGCTATCAATACCCTTAGCCTTTTTCTCCAAACCATCTACTTTCTTGAAAACACAAGATATTTATCTTTCCATGAAACATAATATCAACTAATTTTATTAATTTACCTATGAGAGTACCTATATTCCAAGATCCTATCCTAATATTAATTTCACTGACTAACTTTTTCATTTGCATCCGTCTATAATGTGAGAACTCTTGCGAACCCAGATGTTAGTGCGGCGCCTCTTGCACACTTTTCATTGCATTGAGGTCATACAACACATCGCTTCTAAGGTATACCCTAGCATTTGCACAATGGTCAAAAGGATTAATGTCATGATAAACAAGCAAAGCATGAACTATAAAATAATTATTAAAAATAAATCTAATTAGACTTATGATTATATCCAAAATTTAAAAATTAGATTTAGTTCATGATAGAAAAAAAATAGTCATCATAAAATGCATAAAACTAAGCATAACAAACAATAAATTAAAGAAATGAGTAGAATAAACTAAATGCCACTGCGCTCTCACTCTATTTCTCTAATATTTGCTTTAGTCCTTCTGCCTCAAACCTCTTCAAACTTTTCATTCAAACCTCTCAAGAATAGCTCTTGCAAATCTTTAAAACACCCTCTAATTTATGGCAAAATGGTCTCAAATCGACTTAAAAAAATTGCATAAAACTGGTAGGAATTCAGCTTCAAAGTCCAAACCAGGCAAGAACTGTCACCAATTTAAGGCAAAATTCAGGGCTGACACCCCAGTTGATTTAAGGCTCCAACTCAAGGAAAGAATATTATGAGTGACATTCTCATGTGTGGATCAGTAGTATTAGGATTTTATTGAAGTCAATGTCACCCCAATACCATGGATTTGCACTTATTCCACAGCTGCCATATCCGCATGTAATATTTTTATGAAACTGAGCGCCCGGGCTCCACATGCCTCCAATTTGCACTGCTTTGCCTCAAAATGCTCAGATGACATCGCTTATTTCTCTATAGAACCCACTTAGTTAATCCTCTCAAGTAAAATTCAAAATCAAACCATTAGTATGGTAATTTTTTTTCAAAATCAAGTAGAACATTATACAACATTGAAAATCTAAAACCAATATATATATATATTTTATATTGCATATTACCCAAAATCCTAGACTTAAAACATGCAACTGGGTGCATATCCAAATCCAACGTAAAAGTTAAGAGCTCATTTGATTTCTTATAGAATAAAATCATATTAAAAAAATCATGTAAAAATAAGATTATTATAAAATATACTCATTTTTCATCAATTTTTATTGATTTAAATATCTTTAAAGTTCATGGTTATGCAATATAAAAAATCAATAAATAAAGTTTAGACATTGGATATGCAAGGACATGAATAGGCTTATTAGATATATGCATGTAAATTCGTGCTTCAAGCCATTACCAAACATGCATGATACTTAAAACTCGGAAAATAGAGTTTTCTCAACCAACAAAATCAGCAGTTAACTTAAATTTGTCACTAAAAATCAAGTTTATAAGAGTAATAATCATACAATATTTAAAAACTTAACACTCTAACAGCTCCATCCTCAGGATTCCATTATATCAACTTAATATCAAAATTAAAATTAAGAAAAAAAAAAAAAAAGAAGAAGAAGAAACAATACATCTAAAACAAAATGTATGAATGGAAAGTGAAACCTGAGCCAGCGCCAAATTAAAATTTTCAGACCTGCCGTTTGTGTCCCCAAACTTTGGTAGTCCTCCATTCTTGTAGAAGTTAAACCCATTCAAAACAGAGTAATTATATAATTCTCAGTTTCATCAATGGCCATACAGATTAAGCAGAGCATTATATAACCTAAATCATTCAAACACATCACATACCACAAGCTTCAAGGTGGCTGCTTATTCCCTGTCAGCTAATTGCCAATCTCAGCTCCTGTGAAAGTCCCGTTGCCATGTCCGGGGGACATTGGTGGCATCTGACCTGCAAAAGGTGGATTAAATCCAGGCTTTGACTCGGGATATATATTACCAGCTGCCGGGGTAGAGGAGGGTGGAGCATCGAATCCTGAGACTCGATTTGCAGCCTCTTGCTCCTGAAGTCCAACCCCGCTAGCAACTTGAACATCAAATCCAGATACCCGACGGCGGCCCCGCGGCGGCTGGTCATATCTATCATAGCTCCTGCTAGGACTAGGGCTCCTACTCCGACTATGGCTTCTTGGAGACCAACTCCTGCTTCTGCTCCTACTCCAGCTACGACTGCGACTGCGACTGCGACTGCGGCTGGAGCTCCTACTCCGGTTGTATCTCCATGCACGAGTTTTCTCAGGGCTACGACTGAAACTTCGATCTCTGATCCTGTCCCCATATCCCCCCCTCCCCCTTCCACCTTCATAATGACCACGACCATCGGAGTTTTGGAAACGATCACGTGGACCACCTCGATCAAGCCTTCCGCCACGACCTCCCCTGCTAAACCCACGACCCCTATTCCCCCCACGCCCATCAACAAAGAAGTCACCCCGACCACCACGTCCACCAAATCCCCGACCACTGCCGCCACCCCCGCGATTGAATTCCCTCATGCCTCGACCACCACTATGATCCATACGAATACCACCATTGCTACCGCTAGAATCCCAACGGTTGTTCATTCCACCATGAGGGGGAAACCTTTGGGGAGGGGGGCCAGAACGAGCAGCCATTTCCCGAATCTCCGGCGGAACGCCTTGGTTTGCACCTTCGAGTAGCTTCACTAGTTCGGGTGCGTGTTTCCAATCTTGATCGGTTAAGAAGGTATATGATACTCCGGTGGCACCAGCCCTACCAGTTCGTCCTATGCGGTGAACATAATCCTCAATCCCAGTTGGGAAATCATAATTGATTACTACCCTGGAACAAGAAAGAGCATTGAGTTGATAAATGGTGCAACCAGTAGAACTGTAAATGTTTAGCGATTCAATAAAGATAATAGAAATAAGAGAGTAAACAGTAGCACAAAAATCAAGAGAATAAAACTCATATTTTGATCGATTTAGAGAAAAACTACGGAAATGCAATAAAAGAAACATACATTAAGTTTATTGAAGCCTTCAAGTTTGAGCATACTAAAAGCTCCCAAAGTTTAAATTTATATTAATCTACCACCAAATGCTTGTTGACAGGAAAGGATGGAACAAGAGCAAATATAGCAGAAGTAGACGCTGTCCAAATTTAAGAGGGTTTTTATTAAACTACAACCACATATGTCTTCTGTTGGCAGGAAAAGATGGAGAAATAGCAAATATAGCAGATGTAGAGGCTGTCCCAAATTTAAGATGGTTTTTAGTAGTTTTTATTACGAGAGGCTTTACAATAACAATTTTATAAAAAAGCCACATATTTTAAAAGCTATAACAAATTAAAATTCGAGAAAGTCATGTACTCTAAACAATAAAAAGCATCTAATAAAAACTTGTCCTTTCATTTGTTTCAGATGCAATTAAATAGGCATATAATGAAGAAAAGCATAGTTGAGTTTGTTATAGTAGCCTTCATAATTCATGTATAAAAAAACAGAATATCTAGATTAATCTTTTGTTCACAGTTAGAAAAGAAGAAGAAATATTGACCCTAAGAAAATACTTAACCTGATATCTTTAATGTCGAGTCCACGGGCAGCAACATCTGTCGCAACAAGAATTGGGAATTTTCCGGTCCGAAATTGGTTTAAAACATGATCCCTTTCTTGCTGAGACTTGTCTCCATGAATGGCAATAGCACCGAAGGGGCGGCCTATGTTGCGGGCAAGCTGGTCACAGAGCTTTTTAGTGGAGCAAAAGATGATGACCTTAGATCCGCGTTCCTGGCTTCTCAGAATTTGTTCGAGTCTTCTCTGCTTATCCATTTGTGACACCACTTCCACATACTGCACAAACCAAGACAAGGAACCAAGAAGAAGATACAAACAGGAAAGAGACAGTTCAAACATAAGAAAAGCTCATGCGCGCGAGAGAGGTTTGAGGTGATATTTAAAAGAGAGGAAAGAAGTAAGAGAAAAAAACAGTCAAAGATTGGTTGATTTTCCTTTGGAATCTTCGTTTCTTTCTGAGGTTCATTCAATAAAAAAAATCAGCTTGTATATCAAAAAAATATCACTAACATTCTTCCCTTCAGGGAAGAAAGGTTTCAAGCTTCAATCCCATGTTGAAGTTTGACAGAAATTATTTGGACGTACAAATAACTCTTTAAAATAATCTAAACAGTATATTGAAAGTTGACGGAGGTAAAAGGAAATGATGGATGAATAAAGCATCCTCAGGTCGAGCCTTCAACTTTTATATCCACCAAAACAAGCACAGAAGCTCCCTTCAAGCAACAAGGTGAAGATTCTGCTCCAAGCTAAGAATTTTAAAAATCCATCATACCAGCAGTTAAATCACATCTAAAGATCTGCTCAACTGAGAAGGATTACCCTTCATAAGCATATTTTTCAAAATCAAGATTTATCCAACTAAAACACAAAAAAGAAAAAAATAAATAAAATCAGAGAAAATATTCAACAAAGAGAAGGGTGACAGACGCAGTATATTAAAAAGTTTCAAACAAACCAATTTATCGCACAATAGCAATCATTACATACAATAATAAACAAAAAAAGAAATACTATAAATTGACATCATTAGTTTACCTGTGTGATGGCCTTGTTGGCAACAAGCTCATCAACGCTGCCAATGTTAACCTGCACAGCATTCAAAAGCAGATCACCAGCTATCTTCCGTACTTCCATAGGCCAAGTAGCAGTATACATCAGAGTCTGTCTTCGATGAGGTATCTCATTAACTATCTTACGGATCTGATATTCAAAACCCATGTCAAGCATTCTATCTGCTTCATCAAGCACAAGAAATGATATCTGCCGAAAGTTGATCTTCCCCATTTCAAAAATGTCATTAAGCCGACCAGGTGTTGCCACAACAATATCCACGCCACGCTCAATGTCCTTCAACTGAGGGCCCTTCGGGGCACCGCCATAGAGGCACTAAAAAATCAACAAAGTTAACTTAGTGCCAATTTAGAAAAATGAATCTAAAATATTAGAGGTTAAAAAATATATTTTAACCTTCTGGGGTCAACAGGAACTTTTATGTTCCCTGAAAATCATCACAGATCAAGAAAATAAATATGATATTGGGGAGAAAAGCATGGGATAAGTGAAAACTAGTATACAAGTCAATCACTACATAAAGTTGTAAAATTCCAGAATTTGTCATTAACAGATTTCACAGTAATGGTGACACATCTGCTTGTAGAGCTTACTGTGCAAGAAATTCGTGAAGATCTACCAAATTTCATAGTTTCTTCTTGTATCTGTGTTGCGAGCTCACGAGTTGGAGCCAATATCAACACTGTAGGACCAAGTTGGGGATTGTTCCGGCATCTACTAAGATGGATTATCGCAGGAATAACATAGCCAAGCGTCTTTCCAGAACCAGTTTTGGCAATAGCCACTATGTCTCTATTCTGCAATGCAACGGGCCAAGTTTGTGCTTGTATCGGTGTGGGATACAAGAAACCAGCAGCATGTATCTGATATTTTAAAGGTCAATCACTCACAACGTCAACAAAAACATTAAGGTTGATCACACGCACACACAAAAAAAAAAGAAAGAATGACGTCATTTCTTTGATAGAAAAAATATAACTGATGCATGGAGCCACCCAAAATGAAAGATATGGGGAGGGTTAAATCAAGCAATCTTACCCTTATATTTAAAAAGGTTACTTATGCAACCTCCAAATCATATTAAAGGCAACTTAACTACTGCTCCAAACGCACCTCTCACAAAAATAACATATAAGCAAATAATCTACTCTACAAAAAATCAATCAGACAAGGTACCTCTCTCAGAACCTCTGCAGGGAATCCAGTGGCTTCAAATGTCATAAATGGGGCAGGAATATTGTCCCCCTAAAAAAATTGTTCCAAGGAGTCAGTGCATTTCATATAGTAAGCAGTGCAACAAGTGGATATTTCTTGAGTTTAAACAAAAAGAATAAATAAATTTAATTGTACGAATAAATAGTCAACAGGTATAACAAACATAAACTTCATCATTTTAAAACATTTTCTGATGCAAAATGATATTGCAATCTAATCTATGACCAAAAGTTTAGTTGAAGTGTCCCAAATGATTACAAAACTTCATTTCTGCTTTCAACCCCAAATAGAGAGGAAGAATGCCTAATGTAATTCTAGTGCATCCTGGCCTTTTTTTGGGCTATAATTGTCCCCTTATTTTGCATTAGTCCTGTCTGATAAACCAATCCTAGTTGTCAATTCAATGAAAAAAAATCCAAATGCAGTAAAGTATCAACTTAATCATTCAACAGCGCAAGCATTCGTACCAGCTAGCGAGTGTGCTAAAGCACTACATAAAGTAACAGAACTTTAAAACATAAACCACTAAAGGAGAAACCAAACTACAACAGGGCATATTTTCATTATCAATCTTTTAGGGCAAAAATTGCAAGAAACAAGATAACATAACCCAAAGGTGGCAACTAGTGACCTGCCAACATAAAGTCAGATTGAAAAGGACATTGAGGATTCCAAACACCATGCAGCATATTATCATGTTTCCAGTGGGTAACATTTGTCATAAAATCCACACAATTTAATATATTCGGTGTCGTACTTCTTATAAAGAACTTCAAGAAACCATGATTTTAATCTGCAATCAGTAATTCCCATAAGTTGCCCAAAACAATTCAGAAAGAAGGGCACTCTGGCATCCAAGCTTATTGTTCAGGATTCAACCATAGGTAACAGGGCATGCTACTTAATAAATAATAAGGTCAAGTCAACTACTATATTTTCATAACTATCAGAAATAGAAAAAATAGTGGGATAAGCTGTTCCAGAATCACAAGTTAATGAGTAGTGGAAAGTTCAATTCAATAAGAAATTAATATCTTAAGAGCTGATAGCCATGTCAGCCCAATCTTTCAAGAAATATGTTTTGAGAAAACAGAAGCAACAGAATATTAAATATAAAAAGCTAAAACCTCTTTACAACAATTTTGTCATGTTTTATCTAGTATGCCACTACATCAGCATAAAAATACAAACACCACTCGTAACAACAGAGATGAGCAAATTATCTGGAAGAAGTCTAAAATAAATTCCTCCGGAATAAAGCCTTGAGAATTTAAAAATTCTTACTTCACATAGATTAAGCATTAAATTCCAGTTAATAAGGAAATATCATTTAATGTGATTAATATGGCATTCATGATCTGTTACCATTGCTGTAACTTCATGTCGCTGGCGATATGCATCAACCGAAACATTTGGAGAATCTGGAGCTCCGACCATTCTTGGAGGTGGTCTCACTGGACTTGAATTTGGGAAGGTAGAATGACTATACATGTTTGGCATTGCATGCCCTGGTAGCATGCTTGAACCACCAGCATGACCTGAAGAGTGGAACTTCGGAGGAATCGCGCCCAATCTCATCTCCTGAATAAAATAATTAAAGGAAAAAACACATAAGTAGTGATTTTCATCTTGAAGAGGATACGAAAAAATGTATGAGCTATTTAATGTACAAGGCAAAAACTAATAACACAATTATCGAAAAAGGCCGTGTGAAAAATAGAAAAAAAAAATAGTCATTATCACATTGAGCCCTACTTTCCTAACAACTTTTGTCAAAATTTGCACCTAATATTCATCACCAAAAATGTATCATGGAGTAAGTTCTCTCATTCCTGTTAACTAGGACTTGGAATCGTCAAATCTGCTTAATCATCAGTATCACAAATTTTACGGGGAGAAGGCCCATAGAATTCAAATTTAGTTTCTTACTAATTTGATTTTAATTCAGTTCTCATTTGATTTGGAGCAGCATTAACCAAAACTAAACAGAATTCATAATTGCAATTGCTTAACATAAAATCAAACTTATTTTCTAGCCTTGAAATGTTGACTAGATTCTAAGTGCAATGAGCACCTGTGCCATGAAAAAAATGCACAACCAAAATAGAAAGAAAGAATAAATATTGAAAATAAAGATGGCAGGATGCCAACTAAGAGAATACACTCAAATGAATGCTTATGAAATATTTGTTATGTAACGAGAAAATTTTATAATCAAAGCCTAACAGGAACTTGCAGCATCGCACAAAAATACTTGAGCAGCCACAACCAAACTAAGCAAAACCCATCATAGCATTTGATCTAAGAGGGAAACAAATAGAATAAAAAATTCATATGCGTTCGTTTTTATGTGATTTCCTAGAAGAGCTAGTAAAACACATTAGCAAATGAGGTCTAATAAATAAAAGCTCACACAACAGAAACAATGTAAACATGCCAGCAAGTTATATGATCACAACATCCAGTGCAGCTAACCAAGTTGAAAATTATGGGTGCACATAGAGCAGTAAGACAGGCATAAGCAAATCTGATACACCATGAAAAGCTTCATGCTTGTCGTATTAAGACTCATGTGTATGTTGAATTAGCTAATTAAACAACCTTGAATGTGATTTAAGAAGTTCGACATATGGAGGAAAATTTTTGAACTCGGGTGATTTCTCAAACAAGTTTGAACATGATTTAAGTTCGACATATGAATAAAGAATTCTGAACTTAAGGCTCCGTACTCATCTGATTAACTACTATATGTATTTCTACTACTTGGCTAATTTAATGAGCATAATGTGACTAGAGAAGTTTGAAGTATTTTAAACAGTATCCAACTTATTTATCTATATTCATGCACATTCTCATTTTTTGTTAAACAAGTAGCTTGATAAAATAAAAATTCAGGAAAAAAAACTTTGCCCAAGATATTCCAAGACAAATTAGAAAGAGAAAAAGCTCATAACCCAACAAGTATTCTCATCTACCTAACCTTTGAAGGTTTTTGCATCCATATTTTATGAGAATGGACTTATGGCAAACGATGAGTATATTATAATTCTGATTTAGTTTAGGATATCCTTAGCCAATATTTTCCCTCAGTTAATGCTAACTCAGTAGCCTATTTAATTTCTTATGCCGTGTTCCCATACCAAACTTAAATCCTGCTTAAGACCTAAACATAAATAGACTCCATGTTGATCGAGTGATGTTAAGATTGATTTGGTATGCATTAATTAAAAAAACAACAAACGCATGTTAAAATCTTTTAAGATATGCATGATGGTGGATTAACTAATACTAAAAAATAATTCTAGAATGGTCAAAGAGTTCCTAAGATGTATGTAACTTTCTGTACTGGCTATGACTGTTATTTAAAGTGAGATATCATAGTACAAATTTCTCATAGGTGATGATCCTCAATAATGAGAAATATGTTAAAAAGGTGAAAGCAAATAGAATGAAGAATATGTTTAGAGAAGAGTTCCAGGATTAATAAGTAATATTAATAATAATTAGACAGTAATATTAGAATGTAAAGTGAAGACCATGTATGATAAGTTGATCCTTTAAATATATAGGAATTATTATACTAAAGAACAAAGATAGATGAAGTTATAATAGGAACAGATGGTTAAAAAAAAGCCTTAAAGAGTAATATGTAGCAAGAGAACAACAGAGAGACTTCAAGTTTTGTGTTAAGACAAGTTCAATCAAGTCTATTGTGTTGTAGGAATCTGAATATTGAGCGCTAACAAAGTCATTAAAAAAAATTGAACAAGATAGAAAAGAGAATGTTAAGATGGATGTACAATCAAAACTAGAAAAAAAAATGAATTGAGAAATGATTATATTAGAGAGAATTTTGCAATAGCATCTATGAATAATAAGGTCATGAGAAATAGACCAAGCTAGTTTGAGCAAGTAGAATAAGGAGCAGAAGAGACTAACAAAATGACATGTTATAATTAATGACAAGATTATATATGAAGTAGATGAAAGTTAATATTGGTAGAAGTGTTATGAAAAGATTTACACAAAATAAGTTTAACAGCTTACGCAGCATTCAACAAGAGCAGATGGAGAATGAAGTGACATAAAATTATACCCTAATGGATAAGATAAAGCTATTTATGGTGTGCATTCATGGATTCATCAAAATATTACACAATTTCAAATTTCCACTAGTTACATTTTTAAAATTTAAATTTTAGATAGGTTAGAAAACATACAAAGTAAATTAATCAAAAATAAATAAATAAAAACATCTTAGATAATAATGATATAAGTTTAAAATATTACCATCTCACAATTGTTTAGCTATGCTAGATTAAAGATTATAGCCTGAGCGAAATTGAGCATGATTTCAAACCCCAGTCATGTTCAAGATAAGAAAGAACTCAATAAGAAATTTACCAACATGCATGAGCAGAAATTGCTTGGCTTGCCTTAACTAGTTCACAACCCTACTAAAGATATCTTAATAAACCAAGAAACTAAGCAACATAATTGATAGACCCTAGAAATAAAACTTGAAAATAAATCATAAGCCCCAACATCACACCAAAATATTTGACCTAATACTCATAGTAAAGCCATTGAGATAATTGCCCATTGTCTCCACTGGAGCTTGTTTAGTTCGTGGTTAAGGAGCAATTAACCCCATAAGCTTGAAGACGACCTAAATAGCTTTTCACTTCAAACTAAGTACTTAAGCCCGACTTAATTGACTTTTTAAGCTTCACAAGCTTATGAGATTTTTACTCTTTTATAAAGCTTTACTTGCACATGCGTTGTTGTCAGTGAATAAAAACAACCAAAAAAATTAGAAATAATAACCATACTAATGGTACCGACCATTTTAGGTTTCATCTACTAAATTAGAAGGAAAAGTTTTGATATGGGTTGAAATTTCATTGCTTAGAACTGGTGAAAAATGGATTCCATCATTCCAAAGAAAAATATAAAAATACCTCACCCGACAAAAAATGACTTCGAAAAAAAATGAGCAATAGAACAAACATAGCATTGACAATAATTTGAATATGCTTTTCAAAGTTTTTGTCCCCCTTGTTCCCTTCAAGGAACGACATCGCTCAAGTTTTGATTAGCCTGAGCTAAATCAAACCTAGTTCCTCCAATTTTGCATCAATATTTGTGTGGTTCAAATTTGTGAAGTTAAAAAAAAATAAACTAGCGCAGACAATTTTTGAGCTTTTAACATCTTATTTTATAGCCAACTAGGTGATTTAATTAAATTGAATGCTTATCCCTTACCAATATTAGTTTACTATCTCTTAGGAAACATAACTCTAAACCAAACAAGCCTCACAGATCATCTTTTATGTTCTACAGCATTCATTCGTTAAAATAATGAAATTAAAAGAAATCAAATTTCCATATAGAATTTGTTGGTTAATAGTATATAGTTTAAAGTAGTTTTTTCTTTGGACAAAGAAAGGATCACAGAAAGAAACTCCTACTAAGATTCACCAAGTTTCAAACAATAATACATTCTAAGAGGATTGGGCGGATAGAAAAAAGATGGGTATGAGTGTGGGAGAAAAAGATCACCTATATTTTTCTTTGACTTTTTCAAGCATCTCTTCCCACCAAAATCTCAAATGGCTTTGACTTCAAAAAAGATAAATATTGGGTGGTTCATGACTAATAAATTAAGTTTATTTATTTTGAGATTAACTATTTAATGATTATGACACAATCTTTTTCTTTTTCCTTTAAAGCAAACACTAACAGCCTATACAAAAATCCCCTCATGTCACAAAGAACACTTCAAAAACAGTGATGAGCAAGGAGACAACTGTAACACCAATAATAATTTTTATAGCTAAAAATTAATGAACAATTCGAAAGAATGAAAGCCTTGCAATTGGTGTGCCGAAGGCATCGAACTCACTATGACTTAAAAAGGCATTTAAGGCACACACACTGAGATGCTCCTCACCACAAAGCACACAATAAACCCATCAAGGTTTATGATTTGCTTGCATGAACAATATTTTCCTTTGACTCATTCGATTCATATTCCTCGAGGCACGAGAGGCAAACACCTAAAATTAAAATCTACTCAAAATTAAATAAAAAAATATTTTTACGAGAATTAGACCAATTTTTGGATAAAGAGTTGCATATCAAGAGTTGAACAAATGATAAAGCCCTAGTGAGAACTCCAAGTAGAAAGCGAGTATACATTCTCCAGCAATAGTAACATTACAGGCTCACAAAGCCATGATAAATTTGAGTGGCATCTTTCAGGCATTAATTATTTGTGCGACTTTTTGGCTTGTTACTACTATGTGGTAATTTATCTTACGTTGGGCTATGAGATTCATGAACACATCATCTCTATCAATTGGTGAATGGTATATCCTAGTGTGTTTTGGATATGCTCCACCTTATTTAATGTCCATAAAGATATAAAGTTGTTGCTATGCAACTTATTCATGATTATTCATGATTGCCCCGCCATATGTGATGTCCAAAATAACTTTCTATTTTGCTGATAAGTTATTAAATCAAATTTATATTTCCTTGGTTCCTTTGTTGTCACCTTTCCTCATATGCTTAGCTAATCATTTTGATTAAGTGTTGTGCAGAATGGTCCCTTTATATTGTGTGCAGTTTGATTTTCTGCTTGTTTTCAGGTTGGTCTTTTTGGGTTGGATTCTCTGTACTTCTGTTTGCAATCCTGGGAGCTTGGTTATGATTATTTTGTTGTGTTTGGCTTGGAATTATGGATGTTTTTTTTTTTTCGGCTCAATCTCTTATGTCGTTGCGCCATTATTGTGTCTCTTTTAATTTTCTCTCGTATGTGTGGTCTGTTTTTTTGCATTTTGTGTGTGTTGTACCTATCGGTGGCGGTTTCATAGGTTTTCATTTGTGTGCATTATATTTTAGATGTAGCAGGAACCTCCAGCTGATCATTGTATCCTTGTTTTGGTATTAAAAATTTTCTTTCAAATTTTTCAAAAAAAAAAAAAAAATCAAAAGTCACATCTAAGAGCTCAGAGCAAATATGTGTGCATGAAGCCAACATTTGCTAGCAAAACTGGCTCATTTGTTTTCCCGTTTTTTATTTTCCTAGCTATTTATATTTTCACTAAACCATTATTAATTTTCTATTTCGTTTCATTTTTTTTTATTGATTGTATTTTATTTTTATCAATTTAAATTTTAACATTCATTTAAATGTTTTCTTTCATTTTTTTTTACTTTTTTTTTCATTATAATGATTTTCATTTATTTTTCTTAATTTGATTTTTTTAGTTTAGTTTATAATGTTTTTTTCATTCTTTATTTTTTATTTTCTTCTCAACAGATTTTATTTTCCTTTTAATGTAATAATATTTTTCTTCAGTGTTTCGACTTCTAATTTTGTTTTAATAATTTTCTATTTACTTTTGAATATTTTTTTAGTTGCCCATTTAACTATTTTATTTTAATATCATGGATGATGGTGCAAAAAGAAAAGATACAACTTAAAAATATGGTACTCAAGTCAAACTACTAGAATTGATGCAAAAAAAAATCTATTTCTATTTAACTTAAAGATTTTATGATAAGAGAATTGATGGTGACATTAAAAGATTGAACCATCATTTAACATGCACACACCATAATGTTTGAAAAATTTTCATATGATATTAGAAAGGAATGTGTTTGGCCTTTAAAAGAGATGCATAATAATAAGCTAAGTGTTGTTGAGATTAGAATGATTAGGTGCATGAGTGGCTTTACACTTAGAGACAAAATGCGAAATGAATATATCCGAAATAGGGTTGGTGTAGCTCCTCTGACTGACAAAATTAGAGAAAGTCATCTTAGATGGTTTGGTCACATTAAACGTCGATCATCTGATGATCCGATTAGGAGAGTAGATGTTTTAGATTCGACTTGTGTAAAGAAAGGCAGAGTTAGACTAGGAAGCCTTGGGCTTATTGTATTAAAAATGATCTTAATTTACTACAACTAAATGAAAATATGACACAAAATAGGACGCAAAATAGGACGCAAGCAATGGAGAAAAAGGATTCATGTAGCCGACCCCACGTAGTGGGATTAAGGCTTTGCTGTTGTTGTTGTTGTATTAGAAAGGAATATGTATCTATTTGACAAAATACATCACCAAATTAGGTAGCTCAAAAAAATATGAAAAATTGATTGAGAATAATTATTTTTATTTTCTTTCTTCTAATAGGGGAACTCCCTAGGCACTAAACTAGATGAGAATAATAACTCTCAAAGTAAATCCTTCACCAACTTTGACAAAGAAAAAGATTGAAATAAATGTTGTCGAGATATTGTAAGATGCTTTTATAAAAATTTAATTCCACTCAACAGTGCAGGAAATCATTGGATTAATATGCTTTGTTTTGCCGGAAACTATGATGATAATGTGATCTTTCTCACATATTTGAGCTTCAAACCTGTTATTTTAATTGAGGAAGTAAAAATAGCAAAGATAATGGTTGATTAAGTATATAAGACATGGGCTGAAACAGGGTTAAAAATAATGTCAGAGGGTTGGTCAAACATCAGACAAAGGAATATTATCAACTTCCTCGTTAACAATCTGTATGGGACTGTGTTCTTGAAATCCGCTGATGCATCATTCGTTTATTAAAGATGCTCCAATGATATTAAAAATACTTGATGAGGCTGTTGCAAAAAACAAAAGAGAGTTTAAGTATTCAAATGATAATAGATAATGTGAGTGAATAAAGGAATACAAGGAGAATTTTAAAGGAGAAAAGAAAAAGAATTAGGACAAAAGCTATATATTAAGATATGGGACAATAAATAAAAAATGGGACTATCAGTTACGTTATAATTTATACTGCATATTACTTAGCTCTTTAATTTCAGTATGACGATAACTTCCCTATAGATAACGATATCAAGATTGGTTTATATGCATGTATAACAAGCTTATCTTTGAAGTGAGATATCTAAACACTTATTTTCATTTAAAAATGGATTGTTTGATTACACAGCAGCCAAGTCATGATAAAAATGGCCTAATGGATTTGCATGCACTTAACATTTACAATTATGAGTGCATTTAAGCTTTGTAAATCGATATAATTGATTCTCTATTTCATTCCAATCTAAAACATTGGCGGACAAAAATTGAAGATGACTTGCCTGAACGTAAAGCGTTTGCAATCAAAATTCTCAATATTATCTGTTCAACATTCGCATATGAAGGATTGGAGCAACTTCAACCAGAAGGTTGCGAAAAAGAGAAACTGATTAATTGAAGAAAGAAACAAGTTGGTTTATATAAGAATCAAAACAATTAGAAGGTAAGTTAATTATAATGTACTATCATTTACATTGAATTTAATGTTGATTTATATAGGGAGTGAGAAGAAAAATATATTTATTGGAAAAAGTTTTGAATGTGTGAAACTAAGGGCCCGTTTGGTGTAGCTTATTGGTTGCGGTAGCGGTATGAAAACACCGTATTGGTGTTTGAAAAAGACGTTCGCCACTGCATTTACCTGCCGCTCAGACGCGCTTCGACGTTTAGCCCTAATAGAATGAGAAGCGAAGAGGGGTCCGAGTCCTGCGTCTGCTTCGAGCGTTTGGGTGAAGAATTCCTCCTGTGCCCTCTGTGCTCCCCCTCACCCTAGCCCTCCCCGATCTCGTTCATCCATGCGGAGGTCGAAACCTAAGGTAACATTCGATCCTATGTTTTCCCTCGACCTCGCCCTCCTCGATCCCGTTCTTCTCGCCTCAAATGAGGTTAGTGTTTCGGAGCTAGGATGCATTTTTTATGAATTTTGGATGCTAGATCTAAGTTTTCGAGTGGGTGGTTTGTTATTTCTTCCTTCTGCGTGTGCTTATATGCTCTGATTTTTCGAATGGGTGGAATGTTGGATGCTAGTTTGTTTCTCACTTCACCTGTTATATTTTTTTTGTGATGAGAGGTTCCAATGTGTGGATTCTTTGAAGAGTTCGATTTTTTTCTCATCAAATGTGGGGAAAAGAAAAAAGCTTCATATGCTTATATGCTCTGTGCAATATACGTATAGGTGCATATGCTAGATTTTGGCCATTTACGTATAGGTGCATATGCTTATATGCTTTGTTTCATTACATTTTACCTGTTCATTACGCTTCAGATTTTGCTGAAATTTCTAGATTACATGCCTATGGCGCCGAAATGGGGATGTTTTATTAGTTAACCTTTATTACATGCCTACTGTTAATTAAAATGCATTTCTGCACATGGATACTTACATATCGTGCATTGTTGAAATGGGGATGTGGAATTGTTAGCTTGACCTGTTTCAGTGCTATTTGGATGAGATGTTAGCAGTTATGGATATGTTAGGTGCATATGCTTATTAGCAGTATTTTTAAGATTAACAGTTGAATTTATGAAGGTTTTCATCACTTTGCACGGGAATGTTGGTATAACTGCTATAAAGCAATTTGCTTTACCTTACTGCAGACATTAACAAAATGTCATTGTCTTGGATGCTCGGGAACCTTGGCATATGTACTAGAACATTAACAATTTGTCATTAGTTTTTAATTTCAGCAATGTTTGAGTTGATTCATGCTAATGTTTGAGCTATTTTCAAGGTGAATGGTTAGAGCTGATCCATGCTCATGCTACAGGAAGTCTTGATTCTATTTTTCGGCTTTAATTCTATTTTTGTAAGTTTCGATTGTATCATGCTACAGGAAATCATAAATAAATGTTTGGTTACACAAGTGTATTAAAGGCTTAAATTCTATGCATTTTATATCCCTTTTTTTTGGCCTTCCCTGAACTTCAACCTTTTAATCAACGTAATCTATGCATCATTCTTAGAGGGTCTTTTGGTTTTCTAATTTTGAATATGAAACCTGGTATGATTTTATTGTCTTTAATTGGGGTTGAGGCTTTGGAAATAATTGTGCCTACCGGTGCTTATTGATCTGGTGTTAGATTGTCCGCACTGATTAAAGTTTGGTTCAAGAGTCATCCAATTCCATTATCGTGTTTAATTTTGAATATGCAGAATTTTGAAATAACCTAATCTAGACACGTCCAAAGATTCTGAAGGACGTGAAATTCTTTTTTTCATTTTATTAACATAGTTTTATGGGTAAATTACACTCAGGTCCCTGAAATTCTGGTTGTTCTTCACTTCAGGACATGCTTTTAAAAGTCTTATATTTTTTGGTTCTTGAGGTTGATTTTGCGCTTCTAGCGAAAGATTCCTTGTTGGAATTGTTATTCTGCGGATGCCTTTGATGCCTCTAGCCTTATTTTTTAAGGATAATGAAATGTTGAGAAGTTCCATTTACAGGCTAAGTGATAAAACCTGCAGATATTTTATTCTCATGGCTTCATATATGTTTTATTGAGAGTAGTTTGATTGGCAGTTGTAATTACTACAGTTTGAGTACCAGATGAATCTGTTTTGAGTTCCTTTTTATTTTTTTTTTGTGAAAGGATGTAAGAATTATAGTGCTATGTATGGAGCTTGGTTAGTTGAGAGCATGTTGTAGTAAACTTCAATTAAGGTTCATAGCTATGTAATCTTACAGATTTGCATTTGCTTAATAAAAATTTGCTTAATAAAACTTTCGTGGGTTTCCTTCTGTGGATATAGGTCATTGACCGGACCACATAAATCTCTCGTGTACTTGTTTTTTTCTTATTTGTAAATTGCAACGTTGTGGAAATGATGTTGGTTGTGGGTGTTTATTTATAACTTGTTCTTTCTTGATATTGTAAAGGATTTATTTTATAAGTTGTTTAGTTATGTGGATGAAGTTGGGCTAATTTTTGTAAACATTTCGAAAGTACATATTTTCCTTTGTTCCCTATAGTTTTAACATGTTTAAGGCGACTGAAGGGTGTTCGTTCGCTATGTGGGATAAAGAAGTAACAAATATTTTTTGCGATCTATGTATTAAAGAAATTGAACTGGGGAATAGACAACCACGTATTTTAATAAAAATAGTTGGCAAAATATTACTAAGAGGTTCAAAGAATTGACTGGCAGAAATTCAAAAAGAAATTGGACCAATTGAAGAACAAATGGAAAATATGGAAGGAGCTGAAACGTGGATCTACCGGGTTGGGGTGGGATTTCATTAAAAGAACGATTGATGCTCCAGTTGAATGGTGGACTGAGAAATTAGAGGTAATTTTCTAACAAATCCCTTAATTTTTTTACTTCACAAATTGGTTTGGCTTAGAAATTAATCCCTCTAAATACAATGTTACAGGCAATGCCGGCAGCGAAGAAATATAAGCAGTGCGGAATTGTGCCGGAGTTCGAGGAAAAACTAGACATTATGTTTAAGAGGGTTGTCGCGATTGGAAAGCATGTATTCAACCCAAGTGAGTTGGCATTTGCAGGAATATCAGATGAATTGCCACCTGAGCAGGTTATAGCTGATGAATAAGGGTCTAATATTAGCCAAAAGGAGATGGAGGAGTCCAGTTTCATGTCCAAAAGGCCCAGACTAGGCAGGAGGAAAAAAGAGAAGGATAATTTTGTGAAAAGCTCATTTGATCAACTAATTATTGTTTTTTACACTCTACCTCCTCCAGCTCCCACTGACAGCACCATCTGAGACTGCGTTGTCATTTTAGATACTATTCCACAAGTATCAGTCGATATGCGCTTTCAAGCAAATTGTGTTAAAAAAACTTGAGGACCCTACTCATAGGCAAATATTCATGGCGCTGAGGCCCGAGATGCGCATTGAATATTTAAGTGTTTTAGTAGAATAATGAGTTTGTTTTGTATTAAGCTGTCACTAGATTTCTCACTTATGTATTGTTATCACAGCAGTTTTATTTACTCCTGCATAATTTATATAATACATTTTCTGATGCTTTGTACTCCTTGATGTTTTTACTATTTCATTTTTCTTTAACCACTTCTCCATAAATTATTTCATCATAATTCATTTCTCATTTCAGGATGGATACACAGCAAGAATGTCATAAAAGAATGACATGGACTGCAGCTATAGCGATATTATTGTTGGAATACTACCGCTCCAGCACTAGACGGATACCACGCATGACGTACTCATATATTGGGGAAAAATGGGTGGGTGAGATGCTTGTTGGACATCCGATAAGGTTCAGCAATATTTTTCGAATGATTGCGCCCATTTTTATTGATCTTCAACACGAGTTATGTCGTAATCATGGCATACAAGGTTTTTCTAGAACGACCACGAGAGAGGTGTTGGCTATAATATTATACATTTTCTCGCAGAATGAATCAGTTAGAGGAGCTATAGAGCGATTTCAACATTCCTCAGAAATCATTAGTCGATATTTCTCCAAATATATACAAGCAATTGGAGCTTAGCAGCACAAAACATTAAGCCAGAGGAACCATCGTTCGTAACTATTCCTGAACAAATTGCAAATGATCTCCGTTACATGTCGTATTTCAAAATAAATTTTATTAATTTATTACTTTAGCTTAATAACTTGTTGAGTTGCTAACTATGAGTAACAGAACTGCATTGGAGCAATCGATGAAACGCATATAGATGTCTGACTACAAAGCCACTAAAAGATCATGTAAATTGGTCGAAGTAGTAAAACTACCCAAAATGTCATGATTGTGTGTAACTTCAACATGTTCTTCACATTTGTAATGACGGGATGGGAAGAAAGTGCACATGACAGTCGTCTTTTTTCCTATACAACTAGAAATAGAACACAATGTTTCTCTCACCTACCTCCAGGTTCGTTCATCTCACTTAAACCTATAAATTACATGTATTATTTTTCATTAATATTGTCTTTCAAAACAGGAAAAGTATTATTTGGTTGATGTCGGATATCCGATGCTGAGGAGCTACCTGAAGCCCTATCCGGACACCAG
Organism: Phalaenopsis equestris; assembly: GCF_001263595.1. Classification (NCBI taxonomy): domain Eukaryota; kingdom Viridiplantae; phylum Streptophyta; class Magnoliopsida; order Asparagales; family Orchidaceae; genus Phalaenopsis; species Phalaenopsis equestris. The sequence goes on from NW_018165280.1 coordinate 4,449,306, forward strand.
ATATCATATTCCTGATTTTGAGCGAGCAAGTGACACGATCTGTGGCAGAAAATAAATATTAACAAACGAAACTCATCCTTACGATGGGTAATTGAAATAACATTTGGGGTGTGGAAGAAGAAATGAGTTACCCTACGTGATATGCCGTCATATCTATTTCTCAAATAGATGCACATTGTGGTGGCCACTATGGCACTTTAAAACTTCATCGACGACATCCCTTCCAATGGGATATGGACTTCAATTTGGTTGATGACGATCAACTTATTAACACTCCATAACCTTCAGACTCTCTCGTTGGTCAATCATTACCTGAGGATGAGATCGAATCGATTGAATTTGAAACTCAACACGGTGAAGGTGTAGCCAAGATAGCTGCTTTGAGGGAGTCTATCGTAGATGTTATATTTGGATGTTGATTCAGCCACGCTTCTTTTATTTATTATATGTTCATTGGGGATGTAATTCATTGTAGTATGGATTTGTATTTTATGATTTTATTAAGAATTTTGTATTTTTCATTTGGGATGTAATTTGTTGTAGTATGAATTTGCATTTTGTTTTAAATTATTTGTTTTGTTTTGTTTATGTTTTATTTAGTTTTTGTTTTCTTTTATTATTTGTTTATGCTTAATTTTATGATCTGACAAATTATCTTCTTTTATTTTTTTAACTCAATAGCAACATGAGCTCCTAGATTTCAGGGACCTCCCGAGTTGTGTTGTGTTACTGCGGACTACCGGCTCCCTTACTCAACTCACGCTAGCCTCATAACAGTGGGAGACAGTTCTACGTTTGTTAGAGGGGTGTTTCAGCAAGATGTGGTTTCTTACGTTGAGCCAACATTCTGACATACTCCCATGCTGACAGTGATCGTGGTTCGATGGTTTCCCAAGAAGACAGTGTCGCTGAGAACAGACGACGTCAGAGTTTTAAATTAGACGTTTTAATTTTTTTACTCGTAATTGTAATTGTATTTCTTGTTATTTTATTTCTTTTGATACTCACAAAATGGTGAGCAATGTATTTTAATTTTTGTAACTGAACTGTAATAATTTGAAACATTTATTTTATCTATTATTTTTCATATACAGTTCTGTTGCAAACAGCTTAACTAAACAGGGGCAGAATTGTCATTTATCCAACAACAGCTCCCAGTAAGCTGTTTTGAATAAGCTGTCTCAAACAGCAAGCCAGCTTATTTTGATAATATGCATATTATCAAAATAATCTATTTATCAGCATATTATAGATAATCAATAGCTGCCCCAAACATACCCTAAATTGCAGGATCGTATGATTATTACATATGGTAATTATTCTAAATATGCTTAAAATGAAGACTAAAATAATGCAAATCTCATATTATAGTGGCATATTTCAATTTTAAGAGTGTATAACTTTGGAGCATATTTCAGCTAAAAATTAAAAATCTAACATTTTTTTATTATTTGCTTCTATGGTTTATGATAATAAACTAAGCTAATTTGTAAATTGTCTATGACATATTTATGAATTTTCTTTGATTTTATGATTTTTTTAAGGCTTACACCTCACCTTGCTGCTAAAACAACATCTCAATTTTCAATTTAAACTACTTAAACCTTCGTACTAACTTAATCAAGGTTTGGGCACATGCCTCTCCTCCTCATTCTTGTTCTCTTCAAGGGTAAACCTGCTCATGTTTAATTAGCAAAAGCTAGTCCAAACCAAGTTCATCCAAATTTGGATTTTAGGGTTGTTTTTGTGAACCCAACAATGCTTGAACTTAAGCATGCAGAAGCATTTTTTTAGCTTTAAGCTCGTTTTTCTTAACTAACCACATGATTTAACTTTACTCAACACTCATCCCATCTCTTATCCCACTTAGCTTATTCTCTTTTAGGAATACTTAAGCCTAAAGCAAGTGAGTCCCTGAGCCTAAAAACGGCAAGTCCCTAATGTCAACTCGTATGTAATAATGACTTAAATTGTTGAAATGGTTAAATTGAAAGAAATCAAATTTGCATGTTGAATTCATTGGTCACTAGGACACAGCATAACGCAAATTTTTCCTGGGGCTGAATTAAGATCACAGACAGGAACTCCTACTTAGATGACACCAGATTAACCAAGATTCAAATAATAACACCTCATAAGATGATTGGGAGGATAGACAAGATGAGGATGAGGCAGGGTGGCAGGACAAAAAACTACCTATATTTTCCTTTGACTTGTTTGAGCACCTATTCCCGTCAATATGTCAGATGACTACGACTTTTAAAAAGGGGATTAAATTGCAGTAATATTTTCATGACCGGTAAATTAGTTCTATTAGTTTTGAAATTAGTTGTATGATCAAGTCCAATAAACAACTAGTTTTTTTCTTTGAATCAAATGGATAATTACAGCGAGGTTCCCAGGTTTGGGGTAAGGCATATCAATTGGTTTATCAGGTTGATGATGTGCAAATAATTTTAAGACTTTATGGCTGTGTTACATAAGGACCATTTTATCAACCCCGCCACTATCTAACATAACATTGTCATATGCTTCATCATAACTCACGAGATAAGTCCAAAACATCCTTGTCCTTTTGGGACAAGGATCCAAAACAAAAGGTCAATTACAGCCTCAGATGAGGGAGAAGTGTCGCAATTTTTTTCTTTTTTCTCACAATGTTTAAATTATGTCTATGATTAATCCCGCTGCAAAACAAATATAGAGATTTAGCTTTCACACAAAAGGTGAATTATAGTCAAATTCCTGAGGTTTGCATGAAGTGGTACTCATGCTATTAAGTTGAAAATGAGCAAGTTAGACTAACCTGAGGATAACAGGATCAAAATTTCATTTGTAACTCATCAAATAGCTCCACAACCCTTCTTTTTATGTGCTAGAACAAAAAACAGAAAAAAAGGGAAAAAGAAAACAAAAAGTTTTGCTTACCAAAGCTCCATTCTTATCGTACTCACTTTCCCTAAGCTCTCCGTATCACTTTCTTATGCTGAGCCTCACCCCAAGCCCAATATAGCTAGGAGTAAAGTCTTGTAATTTGTCAGCCAACCTCTTTCTCTCTCTCTCTCTCTCTCACCTTTCTAGACAGCGGAAACACAGGTGAGTTGCAGGATCACCAAAACACCACTCCCACGTCTTTCCCGGGCGGCACTCAACTTCCTAATTTCATGCTTTCACTTACTAGTGGATAAGGGACAAGGGTAGAAATAGATCCGAAGGTTACCTGTGAAAGAAGTAAGATGCTAATTATCTTGATTTTAATCTTAGAATGATATACCTAACACATATAAATAGATATAACCACATTGCCCAGCAATGACACCAAGTTTTTAACCAATGCAAAAAAGCCCATAATTTAATTGTTGCTTCCTACCAGGGGCTCTGTTAAAATGATGTGTTCATGGTTCTTAACAAACAGGTCACGAGTGCGTACAGCTTGTGATCTTATTTAAACTTAAAATTCATTAGCTTCTTGCATAGATAACTGGTCCTGTGCCTACTTACTTGTAACTGGCTTGTGCCCTATATTAAAAAAAATCTACAAAAAAAAGTACTGCTTATCATTCAATTTTCTGCCCCAATTACAGTTAAAATTTTAAAGAAAATTATTTGATCTGATTGGTGCCTAGAAATTAACAGACTTCAAATCACAAACTGATTTTCAAATTCTAACAAAATAATAACATTAGATACCAAAAAGAGAGAAATAAATCCACGCAAGCCATGACTTAATATCCTTATCAGATAAGACAGCAACAATATTATTAAAATGTTTATATGCATAAGAAAATGCCCACGAAATATGAATGGTTTGCAATTTAAACTAATCAACTATACTATTACCCAAAGTAGATTCATCCTAGAAAGCATTTCATATTATCATTTGTCAAACTTTCTTAAACAAATTATCACGGGTTGGAACATAATACACCTAGACTTGTCATATTCATTTTGAGACCCCTCACTTCCACATATGATAGCTAATGCTTCCCTTAGTAAAGTTGTGTGGTACTCCGTCATGTTACAGGAAAAAAAAACAGTAATTGAACTCCGAATGTGCTTTTCCCACAATTATAAAGCCATCAAAGGGGGAAAAAATGAAAGGCAAGGATACAAATGTGCATTTCTCACACGAATCAAAATTATCATACAGCGTTTTTTTGAAAAGCAACTCATACAGCACAACCTAACGGGTTAACTGGGAATACTAGAACTCAATATAGAGATCAAATAATATATTCTAATATAAATTATTATTTCTGAAATGGAATAAATTTAATACAAAAAATACATAAACTCCTGTGCCATTAATTAACTAGAAAGAACAATCATTGAGTTACTTCTAGCCATTGCATGTAACTATTTTTAAATGTTATTTGCAAATAATTTTGCAAAACATATACTAGGTGTTGCAGAACTTCATTATTACGAAGTCTTTATAAAGGCATATTATTTGTAAGAAAGTCCAGCAAAGAAGCTCATTTTAACCACCATTATCTTTCCAAAGCTGCCAAAATAAAGTAATTCTGCATTGTATTTTTTCGCTCTACCAAACCATGTCATCATGACTTCAGTCACCATAGTATTTACCAAAGAATGTATCATACATTATAGTTACTACTGCCAAAACCCCATCTCAATTTCACTTGCAACTTCGCATTCAATAGAAAACTATTTTCCGTTTGCTAATGTCACTCGCCAATTCTTCTCTCCAACGTACAGAGTGAAACACAGTTTAGCTCGCTGTTACGAAAAGCATTGGGCCCCTTCAAGAGTAAGATATATAACACCGCCGGAGACGCCATAAGCAACATTATTTGCTCAAAAAAATAAAAACCAAATAGTGATATTAAAACATAAATTTTTTATTGATAATCCTATTTCAATTTAAAAGATACATCTAAATGGTATTAAATTATAATAATCAAATTAAATTATTTCAGGTAAAAGAAGGCTTTTAAGATTTTATTGCATTTCAAGTTCCAAAAGTCGTGTTAAATAAATTGTGTTAAATAAAACACCCAAAAAGAAATTTAAATAGGTTAAACAATTAAACTTATTACGCTTATAGCAAACATAGATTAAGAATTATCTAATATTCACTACGAATTATTCCATCTTCATCTTCAACTTCAGCCATACCATCTCCCTCGCTAAAACTGGCTTTCCATCGATCTCTTCAGATCCATCATTTTACTATTTTTGAATGTTAAGTTTTTGCACTCACATTTGATTAATCGTATTTACTAATATGAATCCTTGCTTCATCAACTATAATTACAAATTCCGCGTCAATGTATGTCCGCTTGTTATCATCAAAAACAATCTAAACATTCAAATTGAGTTATTAGCACCCAAGTCCTCTATCAATGCAAGATGCTCATGACCCTGCCTAGGATCTTAAAAAATGTAGTAGCCTAAAAATGCTATAGTAAATTAGGCAAATTGCAAGGCACTAAGGCCTCTCCTTACTGATGCTTAGGAAAGCACCTAGCTTAACAATAAATTGAACAAGGTCATAACGCGGGAATGAATGAACCAGTTCAGCCAAGGGATTGCAGAAGCCAACCGGTTCCTATTTATAGGCTAGGGTTTTCGCTCAATGGAAGAGCCTCCCCCTCCTAGTTATCTTCTATTATAAATATGTTATTTTCTGTTTTAGGGTTCAGTTATTATTTATTTACCTGTCAGGACAAATGTCGGCATCCGATTTCTCCCTTTTAGGGTTGTATCAAAAGCAAGAAGGTGTTTCGGCTGTAACTCGTCCTTAAGTAGTGATTATCTCTAACCCTCCATGCCCCGCATCCATTCCTTCGCCACTACATCCCCCTTTTCTCACTGCAACCACCCAGGGCAGTCACCAATGTTGACTTTCTTACTGTTCCTCCCGCTTCCCAAGGCCGACATTCCCTCTCTTCCTGCAGTCCTGCAAGACAGCACATTTAGTACTCGTGCAACCACCAACTCTCCATAACACCCTTCCCAACCATTACGGCGTCCCCTTACCCGACTCTACTGCTACCACCTACGTGTCCACCCTTCCACCTTCTCGCTGTCGATCCCCAAAAACTACTCTTTTGTTGTTTGTTCAGTTGTTTCCTATTGTTCCTCCTTCCCACACCTGCAGCCAGCTAAACTCTCTCCTCCTTCCCGTCACAGTAGAAATACCCTTTCCCTGACAACCTCATTTTCCAACCAGCAGCATCCCACCTCCTCCCATCATCGATACTTACTGCCACTCCACGGCAGTCCCCCCTCCCACCCTGCTGCCCCGCAACAGCAACAAACTATCGCTCTTTCGTCTCACATAACCATCTGCATTAACCTCTACTTACAACCCTAGTTGAGGGAGCGTTGACTGTTGTTATTTCTCCTACAGTGTGGCGTTATACTGTAATTGGCTTTTCTAGTTATAATATTATTTATTTACTATTGTTTGGGATTAACTCGGGTATCAATTGTTATCAGAGATAGCCTAACTTTAATTATATCCAATAGTTTCCTAACATCTTCTTTCCTACCCTCAAATACCATCTTTGAAATCCACAAACCCAAACCCTAACCATGCCATCAAGAAAAAACATGCTCGACCCTACCCGAGAAAAAATACAGCAACAGATTCGTCGATTACAGCAGAAGCTTTCGAAGCTTGATGACGGACTTATGGGAAAAATAACCTCGATAGTGATATGGAGAGTTTAAAGGAGAGAAAGGGACGAGAATCTGAATCTCGTTCATAGGAAGGACTCCAGTGATGCGGAGGATAGAACACGTCATTTCAGAATCCATTATCAAAGGAGGACCAGAGAGGAGGCAATATATGAAGGATATAGAGATTTCAGACTAAAAGTGGATATACCGAAGTTTGATGAAGGGAAGAATCCAAAAGATTTCATTGAATGGTTGTATTCGGTTGAGAGAATCTTCGAGTATAAAGATGTGTCAAAAGACAGAATGGTGAAGATCGTGAGCATCAAGTTGAAAAAAAAATGCTTCTCTCTGGTAGTAAAATTTGCAGAGCCAAAAGATAGAAGTGACAAAATTAACAAATGGGAGAAGGAGAAGATGAGGAAAGAGTTGCAGAGGAAATACTCACCTCCTCGCTACTGTCAGGATATGTTTCTGAAACTCCATCACTTACAGCAAAGAAACATATAGCTAAGTTCACGACACAATTTGAGTAGTTTCAGATAAAATGCGAGTTGGTCGAGACAGAAGAACCCTCCATAGCTGCTTGGGAGGGTTGAAGTCAGCTATCAATTATGTTGTTGAACTGCAACCCTATTATTCACTGTGAGATATCCACACTTTAGAATTGAAAATTGAGAGAATAGAAACAAAGCAGTCAACCACCACACAGCCACCTGCAATGGGAGACATTAGCAAGAGCATGTCTTAGGGAGTGGACAAGACAGGTCGGGATAAGAGCAGAACCACTTAAAGTGAGAAAAAGCCTAAAAAGAATAGCACATCCACAACAGCCCCTACCCAAAATGCTTCAAAAGCCATGGATTTGAGCACATCGCCTCAAGTTACCCAATAAGTTGAATTGTATCATTTACTGAGCATGGTGCAATAGAGGTTGTTAGTAACGAAGAGGCAGCTGAAGAAAAAGGTGAGATGCTCGTGGTTCGATAAGTCTCAAGGGAGCTGTAGTGAAAAGAAAGTCATGCAGTCTCATCATCGATGGAAAGAGTAGCAAGAACAAGAAGTCTACACAAATGATGGCAAAATTGAGCCTCATGACTGAAAGGTATTCCCAGTCTTATTCTCTGACATGATTGAAGAAAGAGAACAGTGTCAGCATTGGCAGAAAGTGTTTAATGAAGTTCTTGATGGTAAACCAATTGATCCTGATCAAATGTGATATGATGTAGTGCTCATGGATGTCTGTCACCTTTTATTGGGAAGACGGTGGCTTTATGATCGTAAGACTTAGAATGATGGGTTCAGGAACACATTCTCGTCCACCAAAAATGGTAAGTGCATCGTCCTTCTACCATCTATGGAGTTCGAGATCACATGTGCCCTTGCTAGTAGAGAAACATCGGTGGGATCAATTTTGATGATGATAGAGGATGATAGTATTGAGAACCCGATTTCAGACAGAGTACAGTCACAACAAAAAACATTTTAGGAAATCACGATTGATACCTTACTGTCATGGCCATCACCATTTAGGGAGGTTCAGGTTACTCTCACTTCACATCAGATTGAGCCAACCTTGGGTTATTTAGGGAGGATTCAACAAATGAAGTGTGACAACGACTCAACTCAGTTCAGCAGTGTATCCCAGAAGGTTGGTGGAAAAAACTCCTTCGGAATTTTGGAAGATAATGGGATCCATGGGCTAATAGAACCGCAGTCGAAGATCCTTTAGCCTTGGAATGTCTTAGCAACTTCGTCGCCATTAACGTGCATCCAAAAGCTTCAACAAGTGAGAACGAAACTCTCCCAACCTCTGAAGACTGACGTGGGACTACCTAAGGGTTGAATCGAACGGGGAATGACTAAACCAGCACAGCCAAGGGATTGCAGGGCTGGCCAGTCGCCCAAAGAGAGAGACCTACCCCTCACGCCACAGCATCCCACCATCTCCCTCGTCGCTACTAGTTGCCACTCCACCGCAGTCCCCCTACCAACATGATGCCCAACAACAACAGCAAACCATCACCCTTCTGTCGCGCATAACCGCTCGCCCTCACTTCTGACTTACAACCCTAATTGAGGGGGTGTTGTGTTTGTTGTTGCTATTTCCCTTTCAGTGGGTCGTTGTACTGCCAATAGGCTTTTTTAATTATAATATTATTTGTTTATTGTTGTTTGGGGTTACCTCTGATATCAGGTCAATCAGGTGATAAATTGAGAAAGGCATAACAAAACACCAATTAAGAGAAAGGCTATCAAGTCAAATTAAAAACCTTACTTTTAATAAACACTCCAAACAAAAGAACATTAGCATTTGTTATTTCAAGTTCAAAAGATACTTCCCTCAATATATTTGCCTTTCACATATTGAATCTTGATTTTCAAATGCCTATTGAAAAGCACAAAAAAATGTATAAAACAACATTCAAGATTCACCAATTAGCTATTTGGCAAAAGACATTGTTAAAGTAAAAGCTTTGAAGGAATTTTATTTTTAGGTTAAAAGTTTGATGCAAAGCAAAAGATCGATGTTTTAGGAATACCGTAAAACCTCCATGTTATTGAAAAAAGAAACTTGGCGAATCAAACCAGTTTACTTCGTATCACGATTAAACCTCCATAAGTACTTGAAAAGCCTACTAAAACTACCCCCTCCTTCAAAAGTTGTGTTTTTTGTTTAAATGCTTGATTCAAAATAAAAGTTTGATGTTTTTGGAATACTGCAAAACCTCCATGCATGGGCAAAAGAAAATTTTCCAAATCAATCAATTTTACTTGGTATCATGATTAAACCTCCACAACTACTCCAAAAGCCTGCTAAAACAACTCCCTCCCTAAAAATAATGGTATTGTGGTGTTTGGGCATGGCAATGCCCATTTCCACTACATTCAATTGCAAGCAAATATCTGACAGCATGCACATAACCTCTGGCAACGCTTTGGTGATCAATTGCAATTGCTAGACCCTCCTCAGCAATTTGAGCTTGCTTTTCTTCGTTGTTCTGATGATCATCTAGCTACCGTTCAAACAGGCCAAGGCAAACTCACTCCACGCCCAACTCTTGCATGCAAACACAAGCCACTAAGCAGCGTTGCGACACAACAATAACAAAGGATGCCTGTGAGGACCTCGTACATTATTCTGGCAATTATGACAATATATGCCATACCATACTAAGGGGTTATATAGTAACGGCTTTAGCAACATTCATAAATCTAGATTTACTAAATCCTGCCAACAACAGGATTTAGTAAATTTGGAATTTAAGACAACTGAGAAGAATTTGAGTAGGAATTGAATTTACTAAATCTTGGATTTAAAATTGTCATTTTTTCTGTTAGCCAGATTTAACTTAAATCTGTTACCATATAGCTCATAACTGACCAACTGGTACTCCATTAACAAATAAAAGGAAAAATAAAAAAGCAATTACTCATGTATGTGTGTTGTCCATTAACAAATAAAAGGAAAAACAAAAAAGCAGTTGCTCGTGTATGAGTGTTGTCACACAACGATCATGTTCCACAATTCATTAGAGATCTTATTGATTTCAATAATGTGAAAAGCTGCCGACAATAACGGCATCAATAGCAAAATGCTGTTTATGTTAACAACTCTGAGTAATTAAAATAAACTACATTTACTTTACTCGATATTCTCCGAATGCAAGCATCAAGAATACATTTAACAAAATAGCACCTAAGCTCCACAATGAAATTGATGTTATTAGTTTTTATCAGTTGATAAAAGTGTATATTCTATATGCAACTTTGATTAATATCTTCTTTTCAATTACTTATAAGAAGAAAATAAATGTCCAACCAATATCCATGCAACTAAAGAACAAAATGGCATTAAAATAACAACAAATAACATTGTTGTGCCTTTCAATAGCATTTACATCTAATACAACATTTCTATTCTCCATTTTTCTATCATGAGTAATAATATTTCAACTTTTCATTCATTGAAAACAATTTTTCCTTGGGTGGGGTATTTCCCAAAAAAAAAAAAAGAAATTATCAGCATTAGTATTTAGAAATTATCAGCATTAGTATTTATTAGTATTTATAGTTGTTAGTGCCAGCATATTATTGAAAAGTTTCTCATCTATAATTAGCAAAGTATGTTGATTTCAATTTTTCCTCTGAGCATTATATTGAACTCCCTATCATAAAAGAGAAGTCATACTACTAAGACGCATACATTTCTTTTTACTCAAATTAGTATCAAATCAGGGTTAACCTAAACCAAGCTAATAATCCCATTCTTCTTTAGAGATGGAAAGATATCAGCACTAATATTGTTTTGGGCCTTCTTGCAAGCCAAGCGTGACGTGGAGTTAGTCCTAGTGATGTTAGATTGATTCTTTAAAAGGCACACTCCAAATCATGTAGGAAGATTTTGATAAAGTTGCTCCATTTTTTTAAGAAATAATTGTCCGGCTACAAGATCCATCTCATAGCCTGAATACCAATAAAAAAATTTAAATTTATCAGCTTTCTTTTTCGAAAATAGAGGAAAAACCTTCAAATCAAACTTTGCTTGAGTTAACATATCACCCTCAAACAAAATAGGTAATCCATAGTAGTTAATCAAATACAAAGAAACAAGATTGATTGCATTGAAAGCAGGAGGATGTAGTATTTTCACAAGAAGAATTTGCTTAAAATTTTATGATTAATAAATCTACCAGACAAAATTCTTGCAACCATACCAAACTACCCAAACAAAACATGGAACTTGCAGTCATACCTAAACCCCAAAAGAACACTAATTGAAAAAATGGTTACAAATTTTCATACTACACTTCAAGCATTTAAAGAAAAAGTTGACTTCAATTGCCTCATAGTATAAAGCAACAAGCTAGTCTTCAACAAAGGCATAACATTTGTAATATTGGCAATTTGGTTATGATCCACCTTTGCAACAAGCACTTCCCCATCATCACCTAGTCCAAATTAAGCCTTCAAAGCCTGGACCAATCCCCATGGAAAAATGCATAAATGATAATGATTATTCGATTCTCATCCATAAAATTTAGTCATATCTACCTTCAAGCTTGGCTCTTTCCCATATCTAATACCAATATAGCGTAGAAGTTGCACACATTAAGGTAAAGACGTCGATGGGTAGGTGATTTCTCTTTAGCAGATGCTGCACATGAATTCCCTCCAGCTAGAAAATGGTTGACCTTGAAACCTCTAGCATCAACGACTGAGGGCAACTTCAGCCCTTAGTTCTAGAAGTTCTCTTCCAAGGCCACTAAATGCCTCGTTTGCTGCATCTGGGCAGCTATACAAAGCACACATCCTTTCCAAGACCTCCACATATCCCACCTATATGAGGGAGAGGTAACTCCAAAACTAGCCTATCACCACCAACAGCTGATTTCATTGTGCAATGAGAGAAAAGCTTAGTCAACCCATCTCGACCAACGCCTACTCGACCCTCATTGAAAATATGTCCTCCTAAGATGACTCTGACACCCTCACTGTAACAATGAGTGGAGAAAGTAACCTAATGTCCCCCAAAAAGCTAACATCCCCGGCTTCTCTGGTTTCCACCTCTAGAGAACTTCCCTTCTCACCCCTAGAAAAAGAAGCATCAATCTACCATGCCAAATCAAAAGCACAAAACTCCGCCTCATATTCCGACAACAGCCACAAGGACAACTTCAATTTGACACTGGGCGTCACATTTCACATTTCAAATGATATTTTAAAAATTACAATAGTAAAATGAACCAAGTTAAAAAATATACTAACACAAAAAGAAAAACGATTTACCTTTTATCACAATTTTATCAATATTCAGCTACTATGCTACTGGGACAAATTCTATCTCTAAAATAATCATAGTCATTAGAGACACCCAGAAACAACAAACACGACATCAAAAAAATTATTTAAAAAATTATAAAATAAATATTCCTTATCGACACTGTAAGTCCCTCCATGACTTGTTCCGAAGTGACTACCACTAGAAGAGACTCACCGACAATAGCCATAGCAATGGTATAGACTCCATAACTGGGGTGAATATCCCACTCTTTATACTCAGCTCAGTCAGTTCCATTTTATTCCCTTTCTTCTCTCAAAGATTTCATAATCATTCCTCTTCCTAATGTCAACGAACCTGACATCCTTGAAGACATCAAAATTTCCCACCAAAACCTACAATTCTCACATGTCACAAAGCTCAAAAAGTGGTAAATGAACAAGAAAGAAATGAGATTTCATTAACTTCTCACCCCAAAACCAAACCGGCCATTTATATAAGTTGAACCATGCCAATATAAAGAAAAAGATATAAATAGTCAAATCTATGAATAAAATTTCATACTTACAGTTCATAAATTACACCAACCACCTTACATGCACATGAGATGCTAAATGTTACACCAACCAACTTCTTAAAGAAAAATTAACCAATGTACTCAACACTAGAAAACACGGAGATTGTCCAAAAAAAAAACTAAAAATTGATTACACTTACATGTGCAAAGTCACATTCTATCATTCTCATCGTCTATCTGCAATTGATTTTCAAAGATAAAGTAGAACTAGAAAACTAAATGTACACCCAATGAGCGAACTCACCCAAATGAAGAAAAAAAGAGATGCACTCGCCAACAATGGCCAAGAACAAGCTCCCCGAATCGGGCTTAGGAAGAATTCATCAGTCGGATCCAAAGATGAGGAAGCTCGCCATTACAGCTCAAATTGGACTCGCCAGCCAAGTCCAAAGAGGACTTACTCTGCAAGTTTAACTCATATATCCACCAAGATCAAGACGAACTCATCAGATGACTATGAGTGAAAATCTACCAAGCTCAAGATGAATTCACCAAAGCCACACAAGAATTCATCGGAACGACTCAACTCAATTAGTCGCACAAGCACAAAAAAGCTACTCAGCGACCGCAACCTAAAGAGCCGATGACTTCTCCAATTTTGACATTCAACTACTATTCCAAGTCTGTAACTGTACTGAGGCAACATACCTTTTTTTTCACCTCTAATATATAGCTCATTCTACAATTATTTTGATAGCACTAAGGACCTAAAACCCTGCCTATAAGAAAGGGATCTCAAGAAGAGCTAAAGGATTGACTTTTCTAATCTAGCCTAGCTGCAATATGCAAAGCTTGAAACTTGCAAGTGATTTCTCTCCACCTTTCTCTCGGGAAGAGATAAAGGATGGACTTTTCCAATCTGGCCTCTCAAGTGTCTTGTACATTGTAGCCTGAACTTGCAAGTGATTTTTGTCCTCTTTTCCTCAATTTTTCTCTCCACATTTCTCTTTTCTCTCTTAATTTCTTTCAAGTTTACATGGTTCTAAAATAATCCAAGGACAAAAGAGAATCCAACATAAACCAGCAAAAAGAAGAAAAGACAGAAAATTTAGGAAATTCCCCTTTTAATTTGTTATAATTCCTCCAAGAGAACTATCTCAAAGGCTACCTCCACAACCATTAAATTATAACACAACCAAGAAACCATGATATCTAGAGGACAAAACAATTAAACATAACCACACACACGTTAAAAGTAAATAGTCATATTTACATAGGAATAACCTGCAAAGCAAAGAAGATGCAAGCCAATAAGAAGGCAACAAAGTGGGGAATTTGGTGATCTGCACTTTTAGTACATTTCAATTTTCCAAACTATGTAAGAAAATAGAGCTTATTGAAACATATGATCAAGCTTGAAAGGAAAATTTGAGCTAAAATATAATTGAGAAGTTCTCTATTTATAATTAGTGGACTATATTTATTTATTCATTCATCTGAACATTGTATCATACACCGCTACTATAAATAAAAAGAACCCCCCGAGATTAAATAACTGAATTTACTTTTTCATCAACAGAAACAATTGCAGTGTGTAAATAACCCCCACTGTGATTCCCCAACAAAAGTAAAACCAGACTACACTAGAAAGGAACAGCAGAAATTTCTTTAAAAAAATTAGTAACTTAATATACCCACCCAAAGCCTGTCAAATAGAAACAGAATAGTGAAAAGAGTAGGGTTCTCAAAGCAAATAGATTCACCGCCCAAAATGATATAAGACAATAAATTACTGTCTCTAACAAAATGAATAATGCAAATTTTGTTTTAAAATAGATATCACAAAACATTGAAAGTTGGAAATGGGAGTGACCACTAGGTTTTTTCAGTTATAATAATAACTAAGATGGCAATGGGAAAGGAAAGAAATCAAATAAATTAAATGTAAAGATATTGATTTACATGGGAAAGCCATGAGTCATCATCACTAGAGAGTAGTGAAGAGCACTAAAATATTCCACATATAGCATTTAAGCCAATGATTGAAGTAGTCACGAATAAAAAAAATTTTTGAAGTGACAGACATGCTGGGACAATTTATTTTAAAATATATACATATAAACCAATCCTAGCAAATAAAACAATGAAGCAAAGCTGTCTATTTCTTTCTCCTAAAGAGTAAATAGAAATATAAAATGGATGAATGAAGCGAAAACAAAATATTTTTATCAGCATTGCTGCAAACACAGTATCATGGACAATCGAATGGTTTCTACTCATTAAATTGAACAAGATTAATGGCGGCTAAAATTGGGTAAATTATTACATGCGGAAATCTGCACTTCTACGGCATGGATGAGCCAGAGAAAAAGTAAATAAATAAATAACAGCCATCCTGTAATCCACGCCATTAAACGTAGGTATGTTAACCATACCTAATATTTGCTCCTAAAAATGGCTCAGGTAGAAAACTATCCAAAATTATGCACAAAAAAAAGTGTTTTCATTGCTGAAAATAAAAAAGGAGTCCAATTTGATAGCAAATCATGTAAGAATACCAATGAATCAGTGCCAATATTTAACAACGTATTCCACAAAACAACATGCCAAGCACAGATAAAAAAAATATAATAAAGCAAGTGATGAGACCGAATCCGAAAGCCATACAATTCCTATTCAGCATTTCTTTGCGGATTAAAAATCAGGAAAAGAAAAGATTTAAATGATTTAACAAGTTAAATTCCCTTAACGACTGCAATTTTATATGCATGTAAAAGCTAATAACCCTTAACGACTCCAATTTTATATGCATGCAAAAGTTAATAAATATCCTATCTTCCTACTGTTACGGAAAACTACATAAAATCCAGCACAACAGAGCCAAGGAAATGTAAGAATAAAAAAGCTTAAACCTGTTTATTTTGTGCAATTGGAAGTGGTGCGAGTTTAGGCTGTACGGAATGCATCATTGGTGCCTCAGCCCTACCGGAAGAAGAAAAGCCGCTTCCTCCTCTTTCATGATGGTCTTCTTCAAAACCATTTTTTGAACCCATAGGAGGCTGAGGAACCGGTTGGCCCGATTGATTAGGAAACATGGAGTTTCCGGTTTGCATTTGATGATGGCTAGACTCCAAAGTTACCTGATGTGATTGGCTCATGCCAGCTTGTTTGTGGTTAATAAGGGCTGGGCCGCCAAGCTGAGGTTGCAGCTGTGGTTGGAAAACATTAGCTCCAGATTGCCGTATCTGGGCATGTACAGGTAAGCCTGGTGATTGACAATTAGCTGGTTGCTCGAACTTCGATGGAGAGAGACCTGCCACCTTTGTCTCTTGGTGACCGGGATCCCCCACTCCTGGAAATCCAATTTGTTGCGACTGCTGCTTTGAAGGTTGCTGCCCTTGTAGAAGTGTCTCCTGTTGTCTAAAGAATTGTGAAGCATGCGACTGCATTCCCTGCTTTTGTGCAGTATGTTGACTATGTGAGTTCTGTCCCTGTTCATGAGTGTTTGGTGAAACTGACAATGGTTGGCTCTGCTGCAGTGAAGCCTGGGGCCCTTGAAGCTGTTGCCCCAGTTGATAACCAGATTGAGACTCCAGAGGTTGCTGCCCAGTTGAATCTTGGGGAAATTTTGGTCCTGGTAACT
Source organism: Phalaenopsis equestris (assembly GCF_001263595.1). Taxonomy (NCBI): domain Eukaryota; kingdom Viridiplantae; phylum Streptophyta; class Magnoliopsida; order Asparagales; family Orchidaceae; genus Phalaenopsis; species Phalaenopsis equestris. Next base: position 4,465,893 of record NW_018165280.1, read on the forward strand.
GCTGGCCTTGCTGGAATGGAAACTGAAAAGCTGGTGGCTGTTGCCCGGGATGATATGGAAATTGGCCTTGGGGTCGTGGCATGATTTGACTTTGCATGTATGGAATTTGCTGATATGAGGATTGCTGAAACTGTGAGTAATGTGGGGAAGCCTGCTGTAGAGCCTGCATGGGTTGTTGATTTTGCATTGGTTGCTGCTGATACGGTGGTTGCTGAAATTGCTGGTGCGGCATCTGCTGAGCAGATTGTTGAATTTGTACCTGAGGCTGACTCTGCTGCTGATATTGATATGGCTGCGAAAAATTTTGCTGCCCTGAATGTTGTTGAGGAAAAGACCCATTTGATGGTATAGTTTGGGCAGATTGGCTCTGAGCAGCATTCAGCTGTGGCACTGAAGAAGGAAGAGCTGGAAGCAGTGGAGGTGTTGAACCAACTGGCTTCTCATATTGGGTAACATTTGTTTCAGGATTCCAATAATATAAAACGCCAGTACTTCCATCAATGAGTCCCCTCCAAGGCTTTGGGAGAGTTGGGTCTTCTGGGGCGAAACTAGGACCTGCTGATGCCTGAGTAGCTTCAACAGCAGCCATAACAAGCTCACCGTTGTAGTGCAGGATCAGTGGTCCTGAAGACAACTACACTAATAAGTCAAGCCCATTCCAGCGTTAGCTCTACACTAGGTCAAGCAAATAATATAATATCATTAATATCAAAGAGCCAGTAATAAATTAATCTAAATTGCTTTATTATTGTTTTTATAATGGTTAATGATATATCTTTATCTTTATAACCAAAAAAAATCCACCCCAAACCATCATGTCAGAAGAATTACTAAACTCGAGAAGAACATAAACATAAAGAATATAGGGTCTCAAATCCTGCCTAAGTAAATCATTTGCAAAATCACACAACCACACAAAACTTAGGAACAGAGTACTGGACAAAAATATGAGAAAGAATGTAAGGTTAATTACTTAGAATACTAACGGAGATTTAGGAATGAAAGCAGAAGCAGCAGCTGTGCTCCTAAGAATGCACATTAAAGCAAAGTAAATAAAACAAACTTTTTGTGTTCATATCTTATGCTAAACATGTTTTTTTTTTCCTCTTTTGATAGTGCAAATCTATATAACCTGCAACTAATTTTGTGCATAATTTTTGGTTGATCCTTCCTTTGAATTCCATCATAGTGTGACCATCGGTTGGAAGATGGATAGACACTTCTTCAATTTTGGTTCTCCAGCTGATTTATCTTAAATATAGAATTGAGTTCAGAGTAATCATAAAAGTTGAATATAAAATTCATGATAGGCAAGTTAATTGAGCCGTGTCTTTCTTGACTTCATTATGACCGAAAAATCATTGATAATCTTAAATATTCTTACCAAGCAACCATCAAACCATATCGACTGTATGATTCTGTTAACTACCTTCATGAGTACAACAACAACAACCCCACTAAGTTGGGTCGGCTACATGAATCCTTTTTTCTCAATTACGTCCTATTGAGTGTCCTTGATCCTATTAACTACTACGTGAAGTTTGTTTAACCTAAATTTGCTTATTCAACGCGTCCACATGTAGCATTCTTTGCCACAAGTTTAAAATAAATTTCTCAAACCAAACCAAATCAAAAAAACTAAAAACCATTTAAGATCAAATCAAATCAAGTTGAAAAACCAATTCCAAAGAACCAATTTTCTTATACTGAAAACCAAACCAAAACTGAATTGTTGCTTTCATTTGGTTTTAGTTCTCTGCAGCTGATCAGCCCGCGGTACTGTAGTTGTTACAGTGCCACAGACGTGGTTTTGTATATGTTATAGTACCGTGGGCCAACTCTTCACCCTGTTCTCCACTACTATTCCATCCCCTAAATTATTTCTATCCCAATTTAAAATTTCTTGCTATTTCTTTGTGCTAAAATCCTTTATAATATGTTGTATTTGCCTAGGGTGGAGAGGTTTTTGATGATTGTTGATTTCAATTGCCGCTTTTGAGACGTTTTTCCTCTCTGGCGACTGTAGTCAAAAACAAGAAAGTGCTATGGCTGTAACTTGTATGAGGTGATGACCATCTCCAAGGGTCCGTGTGTTACTCAAGTCGTAGCTCGATCCCGGCGAGACATCTATCCTTCTACAACCCCCTCCGACCCGACAATACCATCTTTTCTGTTGTCTTTCAGGCCTCCAGCCCCCTTCCAGTAGTTGCAAGCCACCTCCCAACAGTTACAAGCCATCTTCCCACTGGCGTACAAGACTTTAGGCTCTTTCCTGTTGTCGCAAAGCCCTTCAAGATAAGTTTTTGTTGTCATTGACTCCTCCAGGGTTCGTTCCGGCTGCTACCCAGCCCACCGACACCTCTTCCAGCAGTAGTTCAATTCACCCTTACCTCGTCCAGCCCTTGGACACCGGTTTCTGCTGTCGTCCAGTCCACCACCACCTACCTGCTGCTATCCAGGGTCACCTCAATGCCTCTCCAATCCCCATCCAACCACCAAATAGGCCTCTCGCCCTTCCCTTTTGCCGACCAAACCTTCACCCCTCTTCTGGTCATTGTCCACCATTATCAGTGTCGCCGCCGCTTGCTGACAGTAATCTTTTAGCAATATCGCCGCTCCCTTCCAGTCCTGCCAAAACTGTTGCTCTCCCCTAATAACAATCGTTTGTATTTTATTTTACTTCCTTTCTTATTTTCCACAGCTTCGTCGTTGTCATTTCTGTTTACATTTTCATATTGTTAATATTGAGAAGTCGCCGTTGTAACTTATTTGAATTTCAGCAATAATATTTTTATTTTCATTATAGTTTGGGTTAACTCCGATATAATTTGGTGTCAGAGCTAGCACAATCATAGTCTTATCTTAGGATTCCCTAACATTTCTGCCTACCCATGCAACCCCACCAAAATTTTTCTACCCTAAAAACTTCGATGAATAAGGTCGAAACTCCCACAACCTAAAAGATTGATGTGGGAGTTGTCTGGACTGCAATACCGTTGTTGCTACAGTGTAATGGGCGCGATACTGTGACAGCTACAATACCACGGGCCAGCCCTTCCCTCCCCCTCCTTTCCTATTTATATCCCAGTTTCAAACTCTTTCTTATTCATTTGTGCTAAGGTCATTTAGATTATGTTGTATTTATGTAGGGTGGGCAGGTTTTTGATGATTACCGATTTCAGCCGATGTTTTTGAGGAGTTTTTCCCTTCGTATGTTGTACTCGACGACAATAAGGTGCTCTGGTTGTAACTCGTCTAAGGTAATGACAGTCTCCAAGGGTCCGGGTGGTACTCTAGCTATAGCTCGACCCTAGCAAGTCATTTATCCCTCTATAGCACCCTCTGGCCCCGCTTCCAGCAGCTTTAGACCATTTTATTTGTTGTCATCCAGGCTTCCAGCCCAGTTCCATCAGCCGCAACCAACATTCCAACCATCTTCTCGCTGTCATGCAAGCCTCCAAGCTCTTTTCTGTTGTCGCCAAGTCATTCTGTCCGTTCCCGCTGCTATTCATCCCACGTCATCTGTCCCTGCAACTATCCAATCCACCCTCACCTCGTCCAAATGTTGTCTAGCCTCTGGAAACCTGTTTATGTTGTCGTCTAGCCCACCATTAGATGTCTGCTGCTATCCAGGGTCATCACAACCCCTCTCCAGTCCCCTTCCAGCCACCACACATACCTCTCGGCCCTTCCCTATTGTCGGTCAGACCTCAAACCCACTTCATGTCGATGTCTACCATTTCTAGCACCACCGCCACTTGTTGGTCGTCATTTTCCTGCGCTATCTGTGCTCCATTTTGGTCTTGTCAAAACTGTCGCTCTACCCTAGAGATAGTCGTTTATGATCGTGTTGCTTCCTTTCTCATTTTTTTGATCGTCATTGTCATTTCCGCTTGCATATTTGTATTATTTATGTTAAGAAGTCGTCGTTGTAAACTTCTTAAATTTCAGCAATAATATTTGTATTTCTATTGTGGCTTAGATTAACTCCGATATCAGATTTTGTAAAAAAAATTGTTAGACCTAAATTTAAATTGACCAAGTCTAGAAACCTCTATCCCACTTTGAAGACGAGATTATATATGGACCTACACTTGAATTAGATTTTGAATATATCACTAATTTTAATAGTGAACATGCCATATGAAGATAATGCAACACTTGATAAGGTATCTGTCAAAACTATTTCTACAACCACGAATCATACCAATATTAATTTTATTTCCTTTAATTATTTATTGACTTACACATTCATAAAGTAACTTATTGAGATAATAAAATTCTCGTAACATGCCAAGAAATTTATTCATGATAGTTTTTTTTCAAAAAACAATGTGATTTAAAAAAATGTCTCTTTGGTTGAATCTAAAACTAAAATCATTAATTTTATCATGATTAATATTTAAACCTAAGGTTATTTTTTTCTTTATAGAAGTTATTCATCGATATTAATAGCACTTCATGTTTGCACAATTCAATGTGGGAGAAATGTTTGTTGAGCATAATGAATATCAATTTTTAACTTTATTCATCGCCACCCCGTTCTAGAATTATTTTAGAAATTAGTAATAGTGAATGTATCGGGAAACAAGCAAATATTTTAATGTTTTCATCATATTGTCTTATTGAATTATCCATTTGTTTAATGCATGATCTACAAGGAAATATTCACAAAAATGTTGAATTATGTGAATTATAAGTCTACTAAAAATGTGAATTGAGGAAATAAAGAATTCAAATCATATGATAAAGTAAGAATGTGTCACAGCCCGGAAAAGCTTTCCTACAAAATCCATATAAATTAACAACGAGAAAAAAAAAAAAGACCATATAAAGACATGCAAGAATTTAGAACAAATGCTTAACAACTTCAAATCCCCAAAATCATGGTATTATTCCAATTTTTCAGGTATCCATCTTGACATTATATCATGAAGTAGCAACCAATGCCTTGAATTCTTCTCTTATTTGTTCTTCTTTTTAGAAACTCACATTCAAGACATCGCCAACACACATTTCAAATAATCATGCTAATCTTGTGAGGATTATTGAAAATAAAATCATATCCACTAATTGACATCACAGATACATACTTTATTTAATCATTTATGGATATTTATGTATAAAATCCAAGGTTTATGCTTAGATATATGTACAAAATGTCAACTAAATAATTCATTGCAGATAATATTGTTAATCAAAGTTTCTCCTGGTTCTCCATTTAAAATAGTAATAGAGTGGTTCCTTTCTATTGTTTGATTCTTTCTTATTCTATTTAGCCTATGATTTTCTATCTAATAGGAACGAGTCCTTTTAATGAGAAACCTTACTAAATCTATAACAAATTTTCAACGATAAAAATGGGACCGTCAATGTTGTTTAGCGCTTAGGATAGAAAAATCTATAATATCTCATCCACCGCCGAATGTGCCCAAGCGAGCGCTTTGTAAAAAGATGTCAAATATAAAGGCGAGTTGTATAAAGACAAATTAATATAGTATACGAAAAGAATATCAACATCACAATAAACAAGTATATACCCTTGAAAATAAGATGATAAAAAATATGCCCAAGAATGGTAAGTCTAGAAGCAATAGAACTTGACAATAAAGAGTGCAACTCCAAAAAATTAAAAAGAAAACAGAGAATTGATTGAGATTTATATATCAAAAGATAAAAAAGGATGTTATTGATAATAAACATATAAAAATAGCAAAGAAGATTAGATTAAAGCTAATATAAACAAGCTACTAAAATTAAGAATTTTAATTGCACTCATTCAAATAACATACTTAGTAAAATTTCAAAGTTTAAATGCAATGAGCAATAAAATTTATGATTTTGCCCAGCATAATATAATATGACGACAATAATTTCATAGTCTTTAATCGAATACCTCATGATTAAATAAATTAATAAGCAAAAACTACTTTCCAGACCCCTCGCCACTCTCTTCCACTTCCTTAAGCAAGCGCTTATAATATAATGTGATGAGTATCACTTGCTAATCTTTAAGGGTATGTCTCATAATTAGATAATTTAAAAGGTCTCATAATTAGATAATTTAATAAATGACAGCTATTTTTTCAATCCTACACGTCGCGCGAGTGAACGCTTATACTATAAAGGCAACCATATCACTTTTATGGTATGCCTTGCGTTTTTCATATCATTGGGGTCTTCTATTGCAGATTTCCAAGATTTTTGTTGTTTAGTATCAGGAGTCAAGAATTTTTTAGGTTGCATCCTCAACATAAGTGAAAATCCAATTGATTTGTTTATAGAAATGAGCATTTGGCTTTTAGCAAAGACATTCTATTTTGATTACAATAAAAACTCTGTGTTAATGTGTTATCCCCTCAATGCTTAAAGATCTTTTAGAGAGATTATTTCCTTCTAAAAGCAAAAAGGCTTGACTAGGTATTTTTTCCTTAATTTATTTGATTTCTCTAAAACTTGGTATTGATTTGAATAAATGAATGGTTTTATTTAATTTCGATACAACTCAGATTTTTCATGCATGATTTTAATTTATTTACAATGCCTTTATTATGGTTCTTAAACTCTATGCATTGTTTATAGTAGAAAAATGTTAAATTGTCATCTAAATTTTTTTTTTCATTTTTCTTTTCATAATATTAATGAATACTTGCTAAAATTAAGAGTAAGAACTTTAAATTTTTACATGCTATATGATTTTGTACATCTCATAATAAATAGCACCAGAAACACTCTATCCTAAAACTAGCTTCCTAAAATAATTGAAATGTGGAAACGATGGCTAAAATAGCTAATAAAACTAGCTCATTTAGTGAGTGCTAAAATAATTGAATCAAGCAACTAGGAAGAATTGTAGGTCTCATCAAACAGATGTTGTTGACCTCTAACAGGTGCACCAATAGGTTGGCCACGAGGTGAGCATTGTGGTAATAGACAAATATGCCCTGATTTTTTTACTATCATTGAACTTAATATTACATTATATAAAGACTTGTTTGTTCCCTATAATACAATAATGTGATTTACTTGCAATATAGATGCATTGTTGGGTTGGTTCCAAAAAGTATAAAGAAAGTTATATCTCATTTAAAATGACCAATAATTTTTACTCTTTCTAGCCATGACATGCATCATATGGTCATAATTCAAGGTTGTTGACCAGCCTATTTAAGTAGCCTGATCCCATAACTTTTCTCTCAACACTTTCCAAATTTCCTACATAGCATAGTTTGTGATTTGAGGTACACGTAGTTAGTCAAAAGCAAAAAAGGCAGCTATTTTCCCTCTAATGTCATTGAATTTGTTATTTATATTTCTCTAGCATGTCGTGCTTCAATTTTTCCTTGAATAACTTACAAACATGCCTCTATTTTACATGTATTGGTCGTTATTTATCTTTTCTAACTAGGTTCCAAAAAGGTAATTTATATAAGGTGACTAATTAAATAGCAAAGGTCACTGCTTATTGCATCCTTATTATCAAGAGATTTGTTTATATGGTTGGTCAATGATGTCTAGCTTTAATAAGCAAAAAATTCATACTCGTTTACAATAACTCATCTAATTTGTTTTTGCAGCATAACATCACATACTTTGCTTTCAATGCCAGTGAGCAAGGAAAGCATTCATATTGATGGCATCACAAAACTGTGCTCAAAGTTATTATTTTAACCAAGTTAACCCGATATAGGATAGTAATGTCAACGCAGTCACTTTTTGAACCATGGGAAAGAACCTTCACTTATAATAAAAACAAGGTGAGAATGATTTGGGGAAAGGTGAATAATTTGGGTTGTAGGCGAATAGTACCACAAAAAATATTGTCCTAGCTACCCTTGAACAACAATGGAAAGCAAAAGGTAAAATTCTAATGAATAAGGGGTCGCAATTGAGATGATGGAAATGATAAGGTGCTTGTTAAACTATTATAGAGCAACATAGGGTATAAAGTGTTTGATAAACTTCCCATACAATATACTTATGACAAAATAATCAAGCATTTAAATAAGCAAATAAATCTTGAGTACAAGATCAAAGAATTGAAGACGTGGTTTTAAATTATAAGCAACTCTTCAAAAATATTTATAGGCTATCAAGCAGTGGTTGGGACACCAAATAGCATATGTCATCTTGTTTTCATGACCATATTTGTCTAACATACATCTTGTTTATTTGACAATTCACTCCAAAGCTTGTATTTAGTTCATTAATCAAAAAGTATATTTTTGTATTTCATGATAATAATTTGGGTTATATATCATAGTTGTTTCCAAATATTCTTGCATAACAAATGTTTATAAGACTGTCACTTACATTGATTTCTTTGCTCAGAATTTGCTATGCCGTGAGGTATTAGCATTCAGTTGCATGTGGACTACAAAGTACAACCCAAAAGCTACCAAAATTAGGCTGGTTTGGGAAGACAAGAGGAAACTTTTACCAGGAAATATAATAATAGGTCAGAGTTGAATTTCCATTTTAGCCAAAATTTAATGAATGGTAAAATATTCAACTACTCTTCCTAAAGTTGACTAGTCCTTGTCGTAAACTTCACTAGCCGTTATCACAATTATTTTGGTCAGCTATATGAATCCTCATTCTTCATCTATTCATGCTGATTTCTGATAGGATGTTGACCTAAGAAAGTAGTTCAAAACCAGAGCTCATTAATGGCTCTAAGTTTCTATAGTAAAACTAAGCTCATTAGCCTTTCCATATCTCGCAAAAGCAGTTCAAAACTGAAATTAATTAATGACAATAAGTTCCATATACTCCCTAAACAATTTTTACAGAAAAAAAGACAAATTTAGACCAAAGAAACAGAAATAAGAAACAATTCATAACCATATAAAACTACAATTCAGTTTCCTGAGTTCAGATTGAACAATACAGCTGGATTAAATATAATTAGCGAAGAAAGAATAAGCATCTTCAATGCTTCACCAAATTCAAAACACAGCAATGAAACCACTCGACGCTTTAAGTTCGACTACAAGTTGGCTTAAAGAAGTAATAAACTGGAATTACGGAAGCAGCACAGAGTCGGGCAAAAAACACAAACAGCTCCGCTTCTGAATTCCCAACTTCCAAACCAAACAAAGAAACTTCACATAAAAGACAGATTAAACCCTAAAGATGTAACACGAGAACAAACTACCACCATTTTAAACCCTAGAGGCCGGAATGGAACTAATACGTAACACTACCAAAGGATCCAAGAAGCGGAAAGAAGCAGCACTCACCTATTCCAAAAGAACTGGAGAGTATAAGAATTAGGGCGAGATGGGAAGCAAAATTGAAACAAAACCCTTCTTCCCTATCTTCCTTGTTCACGCGGAATGATTCATTGGAGAAACCCTAGGCTCAGCTCTTCCCACCGTGGCTGGAGAGAGCAACAGGAGAACGCTGGCACGTGCGGCGCGTGTTACGGGGAGTCTTTACTCCGCCTCCTACGAGCCAGAGAGCAACCGTCGACTGCAAGGAAGCAATTTATATACACAAATTAAAGTCGCCCGGCCTCCTTGGACCATCGAAAATATGGGAAATTTTCACTTAGCATGATTATTTATTCCTAAAAACAATTTGAGGGATTGATATAACATTTTATAGTAATAATATAAAAATAAAAACATGTATTTCACATAAGAAATAAATATTAGTGCTAGATTTGATGTGATTGTAAAAATTTTGATGAAATAAATAAATATTTGGCACTCAATGTCAAGCCCATAAAACAAAAATTGAAAGTTGTAGTGACCATCTTGGTTGAACCTATTCGAGGCTAGTGAAGCTCAGCTCTGCAAATAGATTCTTTGGCACTAAGTGTTCATTATGCCTCTCCTGAGCTTTAGAGTTAATGAACTTCTTCTTGTCAAATGAAGCTTTACCTTTGCTGGCATATGTTTTGAGGGCCATGGAAAATAAGAACAATGATAGCTAAGGCAAAAAATGAGCTTACAAATGATAGGAATGCAATCAATATGCTAGTTAAGAGGTGAATCAGCTCTCCCCTCTCTCTCTTCCTCTTCTTCGCAGTTTCCCCAAAATCTTATCAAATTCCCGGATGAAAAAGAAAATGCGAGCTTAAAGTGATGAAGTTTATCTCATGAAGATTATTTTCACCCTTCAAACCCTCGAGATCGAGCTCAAAACAAGGAGAAAGGAATTCCTAAGGATCGCCCCTACATCGCCAGTGAGGAGTTGGGGAAGAAAGTCACGTGAAAAAGACCTAACCTAGGCGGTTTAAGTTGCTTAAATCGAATCGAGAACCTGGTGCCTAGGTGCCGCAAACTGGGTGCCAAGGTGCTATGGGGCAGCGCCTAGGCGTCGATTTTCGATTTTGGCATTTTGAAGCCAGGGGTCCCCAAGCCTTAGTGAACAATCTGATTTTTGTTTTGATCATTTAAAATGAATATTTTAGTTCTCCTCGCAGGTCCTATATCACTATTGTAACACATACACAAACACCATAGATAAATGAGGCCAATTCATCCTCCTACTCATCATATATCTCTATGTTACTTCCAATTTCTAACAGAAGCATTGCATTGATATATTGGATGTCTTCCACTAATTTGGTAGGGTTAATTCATTGATAAGTTTATCCCTGTCATATTGGCTCGTGTTTTGGCAATCTCAGGCATTACCTCATCCCTTAATGTATGCACCTCTAGCTGAAAATAGAAAATATAAGTTCATCCTCATGTTACTTATCAAGTACGTTCATGACCCTAAATAAAAACAAGGCCAGATAAAAGAAGTAACAGAATTGAGATTGGTCTTTCCAATGTCCAAACTCAACATGCCTCCAGTAATACCCAAGTTTAGTTGATAACTGAGCCGTAGTGGACTTGTCAATCCAATTACTATAAAAGAGCATATACAAATTTAGTCATGATGAGAATTTAAGGAATCACCTCCCTCATGATACACTAACATCAAAACAATTTGCTCACACACATAAAAATCCACAATAAATACCAATCATATCACTTCACAATGAACATGAACTCAACACACAAACTCACAAACAAACTTAAACACAGCACACTAACACGGATAATTATGGAGTGTCTCGCATGAAGCACTTGGTTTAACATCATCAGCCCTAAAAATCCAAATGTTATTCATGTTTTACTTGCTCACTTCTCTTCTCTTTAGGATTCACTTCAGTGCTACTAAGAAGAACCACTTGAGGACGACTGTTAAGTGTAGTAGCAATCTTTCCTAAAAGGTTTTCTATATTCTTAATTGCAGTACCTTGGCTATGAAGCTGACTTGCCATTTGAAGAACAACCTCTTTTAGCAATAACTTCTTTTCCTTGAACTGTGGGCTACAGTTAAATCCAGGAACATAAGAAGGTCTAAAATTAGAAGTACTCTGGTTATTCCAATTACTTATATGAGTAACTTTATTATTTCCCCATGATTTGTTTCCTTCTCCATAATTATTATTTCAGTTAAATTTTGGATGATTTTTCCAACCTGAGTTGTAATAATTGGAATATGGGTTATTTGAACGATTGTTTGTCGTGTGGACAATTTCAAAGGTGTTAGTGCCAATCAATTGACCAAATGAGTTTTCCTCAAGGACTGGGGTCCTTGAGATTTGCTCATTCTGTATTAACCTAACTTTCTCGCAATAGGTGCTTCTTGAGAAGTTAAGATTGTAAGTACATTAGTTTCATGAATATTCGCTACTTTCTTTAGATTTACACTATCGAATGGTCATTGAAAGTTATGTGTGGCCATCTCCTCAATGAGAGAACATGCCTCTTCGAATGGTTTCAACAAGAGAGAACCTCTAGCAACAGCGTCAATAATTACTCTTAATGATCCAAGTAATCTATTATAGAATGTTTGAATAATAAGCCAATTAGGTAATGTGTGATGTGGATACTTTCTAAGTAGTTCCTTAATTCGTTCTCTAGCCTCATAAATTGAATCACCATCATGTTGACAGAATGAAGTGATATTATTTCACAACATAATGATTTTAGATGGTGGAAAACGCTTGGCTATTAATTTATGGGCTAAATCCCCCCCACATCCTAAATGAACTTAGTGTTAATGAATTAAGCCACATATTGGCTTTATCCCTCGAGGAAAAGGTGAAAATTCTAAGTCTACCAGCTTCATTAGAAACTCCGTCATTATTTGAATGTAGCGTAGAGTTCTAAGAAACTCGTTAAATGTAAGTTAGAGTCCTCAGAAGGAGATCCTACAAATTGATTATGGACCATTTGAATTATTGCAGAGTTAAGTACAAAAGTGTTGCTATCTACGGTGGGGGTTTGTATGCTTAAATGAATTTTATCCACAGTAAGGTTTGCATAATGCCTCAAAGGTTTATTAGCATTATGATCAAAGACTGAATCTTCATTAACTTGTTGATCCACCATTTCTACAACAAATTCTTAGACTCTTTTATGTTTTTTAATCATTCTAAAAGTTTTCTCTAGTTCTGAGTTGTATGTTTCAGGGTCTGCAACTACTGAACTTCGTATTCAACTCTAAAGACTTAAATGATAAGATAGATATCATGCACTTCAAGCACTCAAAAATATTTTTATATTTTGGATTTTCTTTTCAATAGACACACAATAACTACACGTTGGATAATAATGCTACAATATCCAAATCTAAGTCTTACAAGTTCAACAAAAATTCTCCAAAATTTTTTATCACCATGGCATCCACGGCAAAGACGCAAGAAAATTGATCTGCCCAAGTGATTATCACGATAATGTAAGTTCTGGTAATAACACTAGAAACTTGATATGTTCCGTAGCAATTTAATTGGGTTCTTAAAGTTAGGTATTATCACTTATCGGGGTTTCTCAAGCAAGTATACATATTGTTTCAGCAGTATAAGGCTCTATCGAGTCTAGATTGTCGATCCTGTAGGGAAGGAGGTAGCAAGTCCCTTAGGATAAGTTCTACTCTAGTACGCTAAGGTCTTTGTTTGGAATGCAAATTACAACGATTTTTCTAGCAATTACTCCTAAAACACAACACTAAGTTTAAAGCTAAATCTAACTATATTAAATGGTTTGGTGAATTTAAATATATGAAGGCTACCTTTCTCTTATGATTGTCTAAGTTGATTGTAGGATAGAATACTAAGACTTGATAATGTGGCTAGTGACAAATAGGAGCATAAGTCTTGTTTACCCTCTTTCGAGTACATAAATAAGTTTGGTTAACCTAGTTTTAATTCCTTAAAACATAGATTGAACCCATCAAATCCTATTTTTCTATCTATTTGCATTTCCTTCGTACTACTTCACCATAACCTATCATACAATATGAATACTCTAGTTGTTCTTTCACTACTCTTTTGAATCTTGATGGATTACAACAAACTTTAACAAATCATTTGGCCATAATGATAAGTAAAAGAAGCACAAAAGGAAAGATCATGACATTAGTATTAAAATTCAATTACATAAGCATTCAACACATCCTACAAATCCCACATATTCATCACAAAAAAAAAATAAGAAAATCTACTCAAGAAACATTAAGATTACGATTGAAATCATCATCATTCAACAAAATAAATACACTAAATATGTGTTTATAACAAGTTCAAGAAAAATGAAAACACGATACTTAGCTTTTCTCCTCTAAAAAGAGTTGAAAAGTTCCTCCAACAATGAATCCAAATCATGTTTGCAATGTTGCAATGCTTCCCTTAAAGATTTCTCTCCAAACCCCTCACCAATCTCTCAATAAAAGGTAAGAATCTACAATCCCTACTCCTATCTACGACCTCTTGGCGTTCCTGGAAAATTTCAAGACTTACAAATGCCAAAAAGTCCCTTTTCCAACCGTCGTCATGGGTCAAATAACTCCCAAAGTCACCTAAGTGTCGCTTTCTTAGATTGTTGGTAGAACTTTGGCGCCTAGGCACCCAGAACCTGGTGTCAAGGCACTATGGAGCAACACCTTGGTGCCCAAAAGGTGGCGTATAGGCTCGAATATTCTAATAGCACCATTTTGCTCCATTTACCTCAAATTTGCTCTGCTTCAGTTCTAATTCATTCTAAATTTCCTACATGTAATACCTGTAAGATATACATAAAAATAGCTTTATTTAAAGTGCAATTTTATTCAAAAAAATGCTAAATATAAAGGAAATTATGCACATTGAAAGACATATCAGAAATCCGACATCGATCTCAAAATATCGTGATTACAAAAAATTTATGGATAGATTGTGGAAATATAGGGAGTTTATATGAATTGGAAGTCTTGCCCTAACCTTGAAATGTCGTGAATGTGGAAAGTTTATGGATAGATTGAGGAAATATAAGGAGTTTATAGGAATCGGAATGAGAGCAGAAAATTTATAGATAGATTGTGAAAATATAGAGAGTTTATAGGGATCAGAAACCTTGCATCGACCCTAAAATATTGTTAGTGCATAAATTTTTTAGATATATTGCATAAATATAGAGATTTTATAAAAATCAGAAGCCTTGCACCGACCCTAAAATGTCTCGAGTGCGAAAAATTTATGGATAGATTGCCAAAATATAGGGAGTTTATAGGAATCAGAAGCCTTGCACCGTCCCTATAATGTCTCGAGTGCGAAAAATTTATGGATAGATTGCCAAAATATAGGGAATTTATAGGAATCAAAAGCCTTCCACCAACCTTAAAATGTTGTGAGTACAAAAAATTTATGGATAGATTTTGGAAATATAGAGAGTTTACAGGAATCGGAAGCCTTGCATCAACCATGAAATATCGTGAATGCAAAAAATTTATGGATATATTGCATAAATATAGAGATTTTATAGGAATTAGAAGTCTTGCACTGACTCTGAAATGTCGTGAATGCAAAAAATTTATGTATAGATTGCAGAAATATAGGGAACTTGTGAAATTTGTGGAAGTTTATGTAGATTATGGAATTTATGGAATTGTGGGAATCACGGAGTTGAGAGAATTGTGGGAATTATGAAAATTATGGAAGTTGTCAAAATTGTGGAAATTATGAAATTTGTGAGAATTATAGAAATTATGGAATTGTGAGATTTATGGAAAGTATTGGTGGTCTATATAGATGACACCGTGCAAAAAGATCTCAGAAAGTCATGGTGGTCTATATAGGGAATGATGTAGTCCCCTTCTTTGTATATATTGATGATGTAGTTATTGGGTATGTAAGGCAAGAAATTCCAAGCTACCATTCATTTCACCATCTTTTTAATTAACAGAGGCATTTGGTCAAGCTCAACGTGTCGGATGATCCCTAAGGGATTCCCTTCACTACCGTAGGAAAAGTTATAGCATGAGTCACATTGGATAGTAATCATTCTTTTACCTTTCATCCATTTCTGAGGTTCTGAATATGTCTTCTTTCTCAGGTGGCATGAGCGTTCTCTATCTCTTAGTTCAAAAATGTGGTCAACTATTTTTTCTGTTCATATTCAGAAAATACATCAGTATGGAGCTCCAAGCCTTCCAGGATGTTGACATACTTTCCTTGTATCCTCTCAAAGTGCTCGAAGTTTTATTTTCGAACCATCTGCAACTTCTCTAACTCATTTTTAGAAATTATTGACAACTGTATTGGCTTGAAAAATTGGGAAACATATGGCTCTACATCTAGATGTTCATCGCTTCTTTGCATCGCTAGCATGCCTTCTTGAATCACGAATTCCTTGCATGGTTCCGCTAGTGTGTGTTAAGGAAGCATATAACCCTCACCAGAGTTTGGAGGTAGCTGCTCTATTACAAATTAAAGCAAAGCATCCGCCATCGATTGCTCAAACATTTCCTCCTCTGAGATGGCTGGGGTATGTTCCATAACTAATATGCTTGTTTGTCTCCTCTCCAGTCGATCAAGCATTCTATGCTTGCAACAATTATAATTTCATTGTTGTGTGCGTGTTAGAGGTGTTTTCTTTGTGAGTTGGATCTCCAAAGGCTTTGTTGGGGAGCTCACCTTCTGACGTTAAAACCATAGTCCTTATCTTGCCATCTCCAGTATCTAGATTGTTGTTCACTTAAACATTTTCCTTAGTTTCTTGCAAGTTCCTCTTCTTTACCGACGTGCTAGTTCCTTTTCTTTTGAACTTGAAAATGGATTCTCTGCCACGTACCTCCTCCTGGCTCACAACATTTAACAAGGGTCCCTCGTATTCCATCCCAATATGCTCAAAATCCAATTCGAAGTTGATGATGACTCCTATCAGTCATTCTTCATTCAGTGCGAGATTGATGTCATTTTTAAAAGAGAAAATCAGGCTTAGGCTTGACATTTTTTTTGTAGAAAACAAGAGAAAAACCAGCGTAATTAATTTCAAATTGAACAAGAACAATTTGTTGTTATTAACTATGTAGAATTTTCTCTTTCCTTTATCAACGTCATTATTTTATTATTATCATTTTTATAATTTTTATTATATATATATATATATATACATATATATATATATATAATTTATGTTGTATTTCTTTTATTGATTTTGCCTTGTTTTATTTTTGAAATTTTGAATGAAGGATTTAGGAAGAATTTTCTTTATTTCGTTGGAATACTATATTAAAAACTTTTTTTATTCTTGGACTTAGTTACATGCAATCACCGTAACAGTGTTTCCAAGAGCGATGTTATGCCTTAGAAACATCACAACACGTAACACTTCTTCAGATATCATCCATTTATCAGTAACATCGATCTTTTGCCTTGATGGTCTACTAATGGGTAGGATCCTCCGTAGCATACTCTTTTAACCATGAACGGTCTCTCCTAAGTTGGTTCAAAATTTTCTTTTATTTACAGTGTACAATAATAGGTCTTCTAAGAAAGAGAACCAATTCACCAACTTTGAAAGTTTTGGGGCGGATCAATTTATCGTGGGCTTATATCATCTTTGCTTGATACAACTCAAAATTTTGTTGCAATGACAGCCGCTTCCTTCAAGACTTTCTAGCTCTTCTAGTCGGAGTATGACATTGTATTTTGTAGTAATTTTATTAGCCATCGCAACTCTAAGTGATGGTAGTTGTACTTCCAGGGGAAGCATGACCTCTGACCCATACATGAGAGCATATGGATAGACTGTGTAAGGGTTCTGAACGTTGTTCTGCCCATAGAGCTTCCAGCAACTGTTCGTGACATCCTCTTTTGTTGTCATCTAAGTTATCTTTCAGTATTTGCATAAGTGTTTTGTTGAAAACTTTTGCCAATCTGTTTTTCCGTGGGTAGTAAATTGTAGAGTATCTTAAATCTATGTCATGTCATCTGAAGAAGTTTTAAATTTTTATGCCTTTGAAGGTTGAACCGTTGTCAGAGATAATTTTCGTGGCACACCAAACTGGTACACAACCTAATTTTTGAAGAATTATAAAACATGGTGCCCTTTGACTTCCCTTAACAACTATGTTTCTGTCCATTTTAAAAAGTAATCAGTTGTTGCAAGGATGAATCGACGTCCTTTCAAAGACAGAGGGTCTATAGAGCCCACTATATTTGTGCCTCAACATTCAAATGACCACGACGTGATTGTCGAATGCACCAAATTTGAAGGTTGGTGTAAGAGCACTCCATGTACCTAACAGTGGTGACAGTTATTAGCCTTTCTCATGCAGACTGCTTGATCTTCATTTTCATCTTCGGGTCTGATTGTTGAGCACCGTAAAGTTCAGGTGCACCTTTATGACAGTTTCTTGAGCTTCCAATCTGTTGAGACATCTTAGCCACATCTAATTGAAGGATCTTTAATTTAAAGTGTTTTTTTTTATCAAAGTGTAAGACATTGCACTCTTCTTTATTTAATGTATTGTTGGATTATCGTCGGTTAACTTCCTTGTCTATAAGTATTCTATGAACTGTCGATGTCAATTGATGCACTAAAAATATATGATTTTTAGACCTGTATTTTATACCAGTTTTTGGTGATATTGCACTTTAAAGGAATATATTTTTCATCTTTTTCTTGCAGGTTGTTATTTTTTGGGACTTGAAGCAAAAAGAAAGCAAAAATGATGGAATTTGGAGCAAAAATGGAGATTTGGAAGAATTACTCAGCACCGACAGCGTGAGAAGGACATTGGACGACGCATACCTATAGAAAGGATGCAGAACAAGAGTCAGCGCCGACGGCGCCAAACTGGGCGTCGACGGTGCCATTTAACAGAGACTTGGGAATTAATTTACGGAGCACCAGCACCAACGACGTCAGGATGGGCGCTGACGGCGCTTATGTCTGTGGAAGCCCTATTTTTAAAAGATTAGAATTTGAAGAGTTTTTGGATGCATCTATTGGAGAACCGACCTAGGCTCTATTTAGGGCCGAAATTTGATCAAAATTCCTCCCCGCCCCACTCTCACCATTTCAACTTCTTCCACTTAATTTTATTTTCCTCTTCACACATCTACATTCCACGTCATTCCAAGCCATTAGTTAGTTATTGTTTTTATAGTTTTGAGCTTTTGTGGTGAGTTTAAGTGTGAATTCTTCTCTAAGAAGTGTTGGAGAGGAAGTGAAGTGAGAGATTTCTTCTTCCTACATTTTCTAAGAGAGGCTACAAAGGATTTGCTTTAAGAAAGGATTTTAGATAAGTGTTGTTTGTTTATTATTGTTGTATGAACTTTCTTTTATATATGAAATTTGTGTTTTGTTGTATCTTTCTCATGAAGTTTGAGTGGTTTTCTTTATCTTTCTCCCTACTCTTAGATATGGTGAAATGAAGAGATAATGTGAACGTGCCAATGTTAAAATTTAAAATAAATTGTGATGGTTTTTCAACTCTGCTTTTAATTTACTTTTTGATCTGGTCAATTGAATTGTTAAAATATGTTATGAAACATATGATCCTGAAAATGGAGTATGAGTTCTACAACAGAGTGAGAATCACATTTAAGTCCATGAATGAGTATTTCGTTCGTGGAATTAAGTGCAAATAAATAGAGAAATATATTTTGTTGGGTGTAGAATTGGAGATTTCTAGGGTGACAAATTAAAAATCCTTAATTCAATCTTAGTGTTTAAAAACTAAAGCGGAGTTAGCCTTCAGAGGAAGGGAAGTGAGAACTCTGGAGTGGGAGTCAGTATCCTCCTAGCCTAGTCATGGATTTAGGGATTAAACCAAAGATTAGCCAATGATTTTCTATCACACATTCACACTGAATCAGGATAGAGAATTAAAATTGCTCCTATTTGACACAATACATATGTATGCCATTTATCTCATTTCATTTCACCAAAAACTCATTATAGTGGGAAGATGCTTTTTCATATTAGAAAACTTCATCATATAAACATAATTTAGTAGTTATTAATTTTAAAATCAGCTTTTAAATTCTACTAGTAGTAAATAATTTAGCTTTGATAGTATCTTAAACATTTGAATTTTGTGACAGTAATTTCATTTGATTTCTGTAAACTTCTAGTTAGTTTATCATTTCAAATTTAAATCTTCCCCGCGGGATCGATATTTGGACTTAAACAGAAAGTCTTATATTACTTGATTACGATATGTATGCTTGCGTAGAATCTCAATCTTAAGAGTTTAACGTTATTATTACTAAAATACCACATCAAGTTTTTGGCACCGTTGTAAAGCAGAGTCAACTTTATAAATTTTACACAATTATATTCAACCGGGATCACCAATCCTCCGTGACTTCTGTAATTGCTGCCACTTTTACTTCATTGCCCAGTTTGTGCAGGGCATCCATGTCAATTTGTGAGAGGACTTGACGTCCCTGTATTGTTATGTCAATTGAATCCTCTTGTTGGCTGACAAATTCTTTAGCGAGCTTTGTGAGGGAATCTGCAAGACCATCTCCCCTCTGGGAATTTTATATAACGTTACATTGGGAATATGTCCCAGCAATTTCATTGTGTATTGGAAATACTATTCTTATCTCAGTTTTAGAATTTTATATTGTATGTTCACTTGTTGAATGATTAGTTGTGGATCGTCATGGATATCGATGTTCATTATTCCCATTAAAATCATCAATTCTAACCCAGTTACTAAAGACTCATAGTCTACCTCATTTTTTCATGCACGACTCTATTAGATGGTAGGAGCATCGTAACATTCCTCGCTCTGATGTGATGAAGATCAATCCAACTCCTATCTTGCTAGGCAATATTGTCTATGAATCTTTACCTTTCTGTGTTGATGAAGATTTGTCAAAATACATCTCCCAACATTAGGCATTGGGGTCTTCTATGCTCATTACTTGTTCATGTTACAACTCGTCATTGAGGGGAAACTCGACTAGTAGCGGGTGCGTTGCAAGGAAATCCGCCAAATTTGTCCCTTAATGACATAAAGAGGTACGAATGCTATATCGAATCACAATAATATCATCGACCACCTTGCTAACCTACCGAAAAGTGTCAGTTGGGTCATCAATTATTGTAATGGATTAAACCTGAAGAAAAGATTGATCTTATGAGAAAATATGTAATGACTAAGCATTTGGGCAACCAATATCAAAGCCAAATAATGTTTCTCAGTAAAATGATATGTTAACTTCGCCGATATTATACAAAAATTAAGTAGTATAGGGCATTTTCATTTCCGTCATCTTTAACCTGAACTAGCAAGGCTCCAAGGGAGTTGTTCAAGGCCGCGGTATAAAGTATCAATGTTCTACCAGAGACTGAGGTTGGTAATACAGGAGGTGTCATTAAGTATTGCTTAATACTTTCAAAGGCATGTTGATATTTTTTATCCCAAGTGAACTTGACATCATTTTTTATCAATACAGAAAAGGGTTGACACCTTCCCAACAGATTAGATATAAAGCTTCTTAGATATGCCAATTTTTCTTGAAATGATTGTAACTGTTTCATAAAATGTTTTGAAAAGTTTCATAAGATGTATTTGGTCTCTATTAAAAGGACTAAGGGTTCTCCCCGACCAATGATTGGGTTTAAATCAGTAACTTGTGAAGCTCCCAATCCATACCCCCTCACCATTTGATCATTGAAGCTTTCAAATCTTCCTATACCAAATAATTATCATTTTATCCTTTTAAAAAATGTCATGAATGGGTGACTACCCTAATTACCCTTTGTGTTTCAATCACTTCAATCAATTATCACAAATTTTACCCCATTTCCCTTGATCCAACCAAATGTAAAACAAAAATTACCATTATGCCCCTTAGGGTTTATACCTCATAACTCTTACATTTTTTATTAAACGATCATGAAACTTTGCTGACCTCTTACTTATAGACTAATTAAAACAACAAAGGTGAAAGTAATATTTTTTTTGAGATTTCATTATTTTTTAAAATTATTTGAGCACATAATTATATATTTTTAATAATAATTAATTTGATTAACCAAAATATGTTTTTAGTCCTTAAAAAAAATTTATGTTGTTGCTAAAGGTCAGAGGACCAATTAGGGAAAACCTACATAATTTTTTTATATATATTATAATTTTTTATAATTTTTTTACTTATTTTAATAGATAAATACATGAAAAATACATTTTTTAAATTCTAATTTCACTTTGATTTTTCTTTTAACTTTTATGACCTTACTAAATCTACCAAACTTGAATTTATATTTTTTAGATCTATATTATATTCTTATGATTATTTTAAGTAAACAAAGGTAATTACCATAGAAAATTAGGGCTTTTAGGGCTAGAGGTGTCAGTGACTTTGGAAAAATCAGAGAACATCCCTAGGCTCATGAAGAATAAGTCCTGAAAATTTCATTCTATGGTGATTAATATTTGATTATTTATGATTTAAATAAGGTTTAGAGTGTTTAATTAATTAAAATTCATAGATTAAATTAATATTTTCATTTTTTGGTTCATTGAATTTTCCTCTCTTCATTGAGCACATGGGTATTTTTATTTTATTTTTATACACCAAGATATAATTGTTTAAAGTTGTATTCAATTTTCTATCTTTTTTTACATAAGAAAAAACGTACATTTTCCTACTTAACCACGTCGGCGTTAACTCATCCTCGGCGTCTCTGAACCTCTTCACAGTGCTTTTTTATTTGTTCCACTTTCCATGTAGGTCGCCACGTATGCCCACGGTCTAGGGCCTTTAATTGCATAGATTTGTAGTCCAAACAGATCTGCACTATTCATTTTAAATACACAAAAATGGACGACATCCAGTCATTGTCCCAAATGAACTATAACCCGAGGACCGTTAATGATATATGGTTAAGATCTTGCTCAATTCTCAACCTAATTCGATGGGGTTTGTTCCTATAGTTTGATCTAAGTGAGACGAATCTATCTATATGGCTAAGGGGACATGAATTGTTCATTCACTTCACAAAAGACCAAAATTGAGAGAAATTTAGAGATTTTTGAGCTATGCATTTGCCCAAGAGGTGAGACCTTGATTGAGTTTGTTGAGAAGCTTTGCCTTGTCACCACAAACCTTCTACAAGTGTTAATTTGCTTTGTGGATGGGTCTAAGTATGACTTAGACCAAAGGGTGGCTCGGGTGTATTTTAGAACTATGGTAGAGGCTACGGGAGAGGGGGCTTGTGATTGGGGAAGTAGTTTTGAGGTGTGGTTAAGCTTTTGAGACAATCAATTTAGATTTTTATGGAGTTTGGGAAAGTAGCTAAAAAGATCCTAGTTTTCAGTTGGAAAATTATGATTTCTCAGTAGGGAAGAAAAGCTAAGGATGGTGGGGATGAGCTTCATATGAGTGTAATGGAGGTTTTGGAGCAATTTGGCAGAATTTCCCTAAGCTTCAAGCACTTCTTCCATTTGGCCTTGAGGGGGTGGTGTATTTATAGGCTCGGCCAGGGGCTTCAATTTTCCAAAGAAAGGGGTGTAAGATGGTGTTTATGTGGAGAGATGATAAGGGAAAGAGTCAAATGGGAGTGAGCCACATTGGATGGGTTTAATTTTGAGTTTTCCTCTTTAGGTGGCTCTAAGGTTTGAGCTTACCGTCAGCCATGGTCGAGTGGTGGAGCTTGGGTGGTCACCATCTGACTGTGGGAAGTTAGTGTTGGAGGTTGATGAAGCTAATTAGGTTGGAGCATGGGTAGATGTGTTGAATAGAAATGGAATGGCCTTGTACAACTTTTGGGTAAACCATTGGTTTGAGTCATGGAGGGGGTTTGGCTCACTCCCCATTGTGGCTAGAACTGATATCCATTATGTTGATTTGGATAATCAGGTCCTAATCATGTGGATTAGGGTTTAATCATGGCTTTAAATGAAACATCAAAGTGTTTAAGCACTTTTGGCAAGTGTGGAAAGTGGGTCCTCCTTTAGCAATAAGTGGGATGATGGCTCACATGAGGCTCATCATGGCTCATTGGCTTCCTTATGGCTCAGATGAAGCCATTGGCTTGCCTAAGGCTCGTGCATGGCCTACATGGCTTGTATTAAAGTAGAAGGGTGACTTTTAAGCACTTAAAAAATGTTTCCCATGGTTTCCATTTTTGGTTATTTTAATAATGTCATTTTAAATCTTAAGTTAGATTAAATTTCTTTGTGATGAGGGGAAAGGTCAATTTTGTCATGTGAGCTTTTTCATTTTACATGAATTTGGATTTTGGGCTTGAATTTGGTGGAATCAGATGATGGGCTTGAATTTGGTTTTGGTGGAGTCGAAAATTAATCCTGTTGAACTTCATGAGGTGTTGAATTCATCATGATGAAATTTAGGATTTAGGCTTGGTGAATTTTGGGTTTGGTATGAAGGTTCGAGTTTAGTGAATTTTGGGCTTAGGTTGGAATTTGATGTGGGGTTGATGTAAAATTGGATTTTAGGGTGCATGGAAATTGGTTTTGATTTAGAGTTGGAGAATTTTGGTCTTGACTTAGATTTAGGGGAATTTAATGAAAATTTGTGGAATTTTGGTCAATTTGGTGAAAAATTTAGCATTTTAGGAATTTTGATAACTTTGGGTTATTGGGATGGAAAATTGGGTGATGTTGAATTTTTAGGGGGTTTGGTTAAATTTGGTAATTTTGAACATTTTGAATGGATTTGAGGTGGCTTTGGGTGGATTTGGGTGGATTTGGCAGACTTAGATGGATTTGGTGGATTTTAGTGGATTTGGTGGATTTGGGTGGTGAATATGTATGGATGAAGTGAAATGCCTGATGTTGTGGAGTTTAGTGTGTGTGTGTGGTGGAGTGAATATGATGATGTGAATGTAAGTGTCCAAGTTATAAAGGGTTTTCATAAGGCCTTACGATTTTATGAGAACTCTCTTTGAGTTTCATCATGTTAATCTTAACCAACTCAACCAAGTGTTGAGTGCTTGAGACCATCTATGTTAGACTTCACAAAAGATTCAAGAGGTGTTTTGAACTTCCAAGTGGGGGTGGGTCCCATCACTAGTCTTCTAGGATAGTCCATAAGAAGGTCCCATGGCTAGATCCTAGATTCTAAGAGAAGAATTTAGATCTCACAAAAAATGAGGTCAACATTACTCAAGAGCACTCGTGACTACTCCATACATATATAGCTCTAGAGCCCCTAAAGAAAGGAATGTACAAGCTCTATAGTACACTCTTGAGACTACTCTTCAAAGCATGTTTAGTAAAACTTAGTGGTGGTGGAAAGCATCATTTCAATAAGATAAGAATAAATGATTCTTTTGTCAAACCCAGACAGGTCAGAGTGTTAGCTACAATTCTTTCATCTCGACAATCGCATAAAAGTGACAAATGTTTTTTTTCATTCTCTTATTATTCTCATAGTATTATCTCAAAGATCTAAGAAAAATAGGAAACTAAATGTTCATAAAAAATAAATATTTAAAGAAATAGAAAAGCTCAAACTCTAAATGGGCCTTTTTGGACTAATGGATTGAGCCTATTCACGATGCATTTGGAACAATGATCTTGACCAAAAAAAGCCATACACTCTACCTACACCCTTAGAGGTGCCAGCTACCAAAATTACCTCTTGGAATTTTAAGCAAGTTACTCTGACTAAACTCACCAATATTAGGTGTTCAACCGATTTTTTTTGAGTAAGTTCACCCACAGTTCTCGAGCTCTTCTATTGAGCTCATATGTACTTAATAAGCTCTCTAACTTACCTCTCCCATATTCATCAAGTTCATTGAACCATCCTTTACGAAAGCAAAAAGGAAATTCAATTTCATTATCATCCATGTCTATTTATTGGATGCATGACGTCCAAGCATAGGATCTTATCAATGTCAAGTCTTAAAAGGCTTCATACAACATGAGCTATAATATAATATTTGTTTATTCTTTGTAATCCTATGAGGGTAAGTACATTCTAAGAGATATAAAGGAAAAAAAGGAGGTTGAGGGAGCTCTCTTTCTTCCCTTCCTCACCACCATCAATAATGACACACACACTCATAAATACCCAACTCCCTTTTACCTCCAACAAGGTCTCTCCATGATTTTATGAACCCATGACTAATACGTGACTCTATGTCTGAAAATGATTCATCACAACAATTTTGTATTTGAAATATAAATCGCTTAAATAATTATTATAATTAACATTGATAAGTATAATGGAGACTTAAATATTTGTAATGTATAAATTTTTATTTGATCAACTATTTTTCATACATTAAGTGTGCATCATAGTACCTAAACGAGTTGAACTCATGCTCACTTTAATTTTAAATATTACTTTTAAGATTAAACAATTTCCAAAAATTACAAAATCTTATGTCAAAATGAATAGTCCAATCCTTATAATTTCAATGATGACAAGAACTTTATGAGAATGAGTCAAATTAGCTCTAATAGTAGAAGTATCTTATCTGGTGCTAAACTTAACAACCATTATTTTGCTATATGCTTTACAAAGTAGAGGGGCATAGGCCTCCACCATCACCACTTTAAGAAGTGGGAGGTGAATCATCTAACTAGTCCTAATTGCTCTTCTTTTCAACCAATGATTCATGTTATTAAATGTCCCACTGCAAGTTCATGTCAAAATATGGAATTATCAAAATTGTTGTGACCTAAATAAACAGTTTCCTTTCACAGAAAAATATGATTTATCACACAATTTTATAAAGTCCATAAATATGATACACTAACCAACTTGGAATTGCTTTTGTCTCTCTTATTGTTTATATATGTCAACTCTCTTGTCATCCTTTATTGCAAATTATTAAATTTTATTTTCCTAGAAAATACCCTATCCCATATAATAATTGATAGAACGCCATCACATCACCACCATTAAATTTTGACTAACCTTGATTAATAAATTAAGTACCCAAAGAAGGGATCATTCAGTCACTTTTTTATTATGGTCATGATTTTATCCATATTTTATTAATAAGAATAAATATACTCACTTATAATTTGAATAATAATTTAGAATCTTTTGAACTTTCAAAACACAAGGAATTTCAAAGTGAGACAATGTATGAGTCATAATTTTTTTCTTATATAAGGAACAAATTAACAATGTTAAAAATATGTTTAACTTTTCTCATTCTAATTTATGACCAATATTGTTAGTTTTAAAATTTTGAGTTAGTTTATTCTTCTCAAATTTTTTATGATAATTTTAAAAATTTGTATATTTTTAATTAATTTATTTATTTTACTTATTATTTAAAATGATTTTAATAGAGTTTATAGTAAAATTTTGTACATTTTTTTTTTTGGCAAAATCAAATTGTATAATTTTGTGCTATGTAAATATAGTAGGAATATAACATTTTGACTTTTTTAGATATTCCTAATCAATCTTTTGTCATAATTAGCCCAATTTTGGTTGACTGGTCTTAAAAAATAATTTTAATGTTTATATAACTTTTATATTACTGATTAAATATAAGAATCATAATAATTTGTTATTTTGTCATATGATTTATAATAAATATTTTATTTTTCCCAGAATGTTTTATAAATCCAAATTACAAATGCTATGAAATTTAAATCTAATAAAAATATCACAAATAAAAAGTTTAAATTAAATTAATTAAAAGTAAATAATTGTTTTTTACTCAATACTTATTTTATTATATATAAAGATAGAAGTTTTAGTTGGGGCATATGCTTATTTTATTAAGTAAGCAAAAGTTTTAGTATTTTAGGAAATCCATTTTTTGATAAGAAATGGGAAAGAGACCATCATAGTTGAGGCCAATGGAATTAAATAATAGGGAGAAACATAGAAGAGCCTATAGGAGAGGCAAATGTAATGATCCTGTTTGATTGAGAAATTAAGGGAGGTGGAGAGAGAGGGAGAGGGAGAGGGAGAGGGAGAGGGAGATAAAGTATAAGCATATATGCAAGAAAATCTTACAAGTTAGCAAATATGTAAATCCTTATGAAGATGAAGATGGTGAACAACTTGTGAATAATAAAATTATCCCTGAAATGTTTATAAACCATAAATTATCAAGCATAAACACTCAAAAAAATCTGAGTTAGTGATCCTATGGTGAGTACTAAAAGCCTCATTTTTACTATTGGAATTCATCCAAACTAACGGGTGCATGAGTCATGAGTGTCTCCACTATGGATATTTTTGGTGTTAACAAATCTATCTCGTATATATCTTCATTGTATAATTCATATGAATGGATTAACACATCTCTCTATCAGTTTCAAGCCATATATTCTCCCTTTCTTCAAAAAATGTACTAATTTACCCTCATTTGCTTTTTTCTTTAGATTCTACCTCCTTCATCTCCATAAATAAGGATATGCTAGTTATTCTTGGTTTCTTCACCATCATTCAACACTATATCTAATGTCTTAGGGTCTTAGTGGCTTTTCATCTTGGAGGAGGATATATTTAATCATTTTTATTACCATTAATGAACTCAATTGACAGTCACACTGCCGTTAGTTCTATAATCATACTAAGTTAACTCGCATATTAGCCACCCACCGTATAAACTTATACTAAATGGAGTAGCTTGTATATGTTCAAAGCAAATGAATAAGTTGTTTTATAGGTTGTTGTATCTTGCATTAGAAGTCTAAAGACCTAATTGCCATAAGAACATAAGTTCAATCTGTGAAGCGCACATTTAGATACATACATCGTCATGCCTAGTTTGCATTAATAAATATAAGTCTAACTCCATGAAGCGCAAGTTTTCATACATACATCGTCATGCCTGGTTTGCATTATAAAATTTAAAATGATTTAAAATAAAAATTAGGTCATAAAATTAAATAACTAAATTAAAAGTAGAGAAAACTTTAAAAGTTTAATCCTTTTCTAGAAAAAAAATTTGAGCTTTATTTTCTTCTATTTAAACTAAGAAGAATATAAGAAAGAAAATGACATATAGAAACGAACAGAAAAGCAGAGGGAAAAAAATGAGTTTGAAGGTCTTGACATATTTTTTCATTGCTAAAAATTTGAAAAAAAAATATTTGGCTTAGGATAAGTTATTATTATCCTACATCTATTTTCAATATGTTAACTCTTGCGTGTTTTCTTCATTTTTAGTTTGGCAAAAACATAGGAAAATTAATATATCTTCTTTCTTTAGAGACTTTCACGATATAATATTTAGTATGTTTTTGCTATAATTTTTAAATATATTTTTAGAGAATCATATTGAAATTTCAAATAATATTTCTTTTTTTTAGATATATATCCTAACTTGAGTTATATAAATTTATTTTAAAGTTTGATAGAATTATATCACTACGTAGTAGAATACTACATTAAAGCTTATTGTAGTTCACATTTTATAATTTGTGTCATTAAATTCAATAAACCCCATTGCTCCTAGTTTAAATATATTTTATATGCCCAATAATTAACAAGATGAGATAAATGCTTGGTATGACATTAATTAATGTTAATGTACCATATATGTTATGAAATATGTCTATGTAATAAAGATAGGCTACTGTGAATCATTTTGACAAAAAACAGTTATCTTATACAAAAGAAATTTTCAAAAGTGGGTTACTTTACAACAGTTATCATAAAGCTTGGACTTAATATAATTTGAGTGCCATTGCATTGCGGGCAATGACTCTCATGTATAATATCATTTAACTAAATTTGTTGATATATATGACATAATACTACATATCATTTACTTTAATTTATACAAAAAAATAAACTTTATTATATAACATGATTAGTTATAAAACCTCACATATGTTGTATATATGTAATGATAAACACCAATTATAATCATGTATGTCATATCATGAGTTATATTGACTACTATTAGCTCTATAACATGGTATCTTATAACATCATGACTCTAAAATAATATAATTTGATCATAATTTATATTCTATATTTGATATCTACACAAAAGTGTAGCATAAATAGTACTTGTTCAATATATGTTTATTATTTTAATAATATGATTATCAGTAAGCATATTATTCTATTTTCATGCATTGAATATAGTTGCAGGGTTTTGTATAGTCTACTAGGTTTTTTTCTCACAAAATTACTGTAACATATTTTGTTAAAAAAATATAATGTTACGGTGGAATGAGGACGTTAATCGTACTTATAAAGACATCTTTTGTTGATATAGATGAACTCTTTTGACATCATAAATGATTATATTTTATTTGATTTATGAAACAATATGATCATGGTATAAAAACATTTAAAATATAAATTAATTTTATGTATGTAAATATATGTTGGATGATGATATCTACTTTATTATTGAGATTATTTGCGGTTGAGTGAGAACATTAGTCTTACTAATAGAGGTATATTTTGTTAATATAGATGAGCTCTTTTGAAATCATAAAATGATTTTTTATTTGATTTATTAAAACAATACAATTATCATATAAAAATATTTAAATAGTAAATCAATTTCATATATGTAAATACATATTGGATGATGATTACTAAATTAGTGAACTCCTGTTAAGTTTAATAAATTAGTGAACAATTTTAAGAGGAAAAGCTTTTTAGCATGTGATTACAATTGATTATAGTTTATGTAAATAATAAATAAATAAAATGATAAATACATAAATAAATTCACACTAATTTAGAGACATGATTTAAATCAATTCAAGCTTGAGATTTTTTGTATGATTTACTTGGTCAACTATAGAGAGTACTAAAATAACTCACATTCTAAGCTAGCTAAACATATTCTACTTGCTTGAATCTTCACTTGAGACCATGAATTGCATCATCAAGTTCATCCTCCAAGCGACTAGCCTCTACATTAGGCTAACCATCTTAATCACAATGATTTTCACAAAATAACTAACTTATTAAAAAATTATTTAGCAAATCATTAAATAGCACCCTAGAATACTTTATACTAACAAATCCAGCTCACATGGATTCAAACAATCTAACCATGTTTATTAACCTTAAAAACTTTTCAAGGTCACCTTTACAAATTACATCCAGAAGAAGTCTGACCTATTAATGCCACCTTAATAATCTAATACATCATTAGTAATGATTGTTTTTTTGCTTAACTACTATCATTTGACATGCACAGCTGCATGTGTAGAACATGATTTTGATGATTTCATGAAATTTGCTTAAAAAATATTTCATGAAAATGGCTTTTACTCATAAAGAACCCCAAGCAATGAATTCTATTGAAAATATTATAGTCTTAAGGTCACAAGTTCAAAATAAAAAAAATAGCCTCCCTTCAAATATAAAGGGTGAAAAGTTTGTATGAATCAATACAAATTTTACAGAAAGGTGCCCTTACTTCAGTAATAAATGCATTTTAAGGCTTTTATGTGAATCTGGTTCCGCGAATAGCATACCAAGTAGCTAGCGCTGGAAGGAGATGGAATATGAGCCTGTATTGGGGTCTTTCACTGCTTTGAAGTTGTCGACGCTCATTCCAAATCTCCCCAATATACTGTTTCCCATGTCTTTCAATTTTCCTGCATCAATTAAGAGGATAAAATTTTGTTTATTCTATGTGCTCGATGAATAAAAATGTATATTTATTAAATAGCGGAATGTGACCAGAGATTTCCACCAAGCATAGGTAGAACATGTAGTTATAAAACTGCAGCTACTGATTCTTCCATTGAACTGCTGATGAGGTGAAGTAATGTAGGTATTAAAATATACATTACACTAAAAGGTTTAGAATTTGTATGATAAAGATTACTAAAAGATTAAATGAAATGTTATATGCTCTCTCTCTCTCTCTCTCTCTCTCTCTCTCTCTCTCTCTCTCTCTCTCTAAGAGATAGGAGTGGGGGGGCGGGGAGGAAATTATTCATAAAGTTTAGATTTGGTGATTTAAATAGAGAAGTGCCATACGAATAGTATCCCTTCAGAGAATATCATGGTGAAAGTAAGGTTTCACAAAATGGAGCTAAGGCCAGCTATATGTATGTTGGAACTGCCTTATTGGGCTGGGAATTAAATAATAACTAAAATCATTGTTGGACAAGTAAAACCAACAATAAACAAGGACTTTAAGATGCATACATGGCACACGAATAACAAAAAAATAAAAATTAAAAAAAAAACTGTGAAAATATCATTTAGTGAGGATAAAATAATGAAAAATATGCTTATATGGTTTGGAAATATACAAATAATTGTAACATATACACCAAAAGATTAGTAGAATACATCTAATTGCAGATAAAGAACTATAACTGAGCTCAAGAAATCATTAAATATCCTAATTTTACCAATCATCTCTTCCTTCATTTTCTCTCGCTTCTCTGTTGCCAATGGCTCCAGCCGCCTTATATTCCTTGTTGCTTGCTCATACGAAGGATCCAACTCAATGATCTTCTTCATGTCTGGATACATTTAAAAGTTCAAACCAGAACAAAACAATAAAGGTTGTGAACAAACACATGACTATCCTAAAGGGATCAGAAAATAGCAAATAACAGAAACATGAGAAGCAACACAACTTTATTGAAGCTTACCAGCAATGGCCTCCTCATAGTGCTCAAGCTTTTCATGAGCCTCCCCCCTTCTAAATAGAGCTTTAACATAAGAAGGATTTAACTCCAATGCTTTGTTAGATTCTTTAATGGCATCATCATATTTTCCCTATATAGTTTCAGAATATAATTAGATTAGAGAAAAAGCATCCTTTTAGAGCAACAGAAAGCCAATTTAAAAAAATGCTTAATTAACTTGAAGTTAAAAAGAAGTATTTCAAATATAAATGGCAACCTATAAGACAAAACAGGTAACTACGAGAATCTTTTGTTTGAATCACATTGGGAAAGCCTTGGAAACCCCTAAAAAAGTAGGATCAGTGTTCTAATCTGTAAGAGGAGCAAAGAAGTGCAAAATAAATAAATAAATGTATACTACAAATGCAGACTCCAAGATTCAAGAACCAGGAGCTTGGTACTATTGTATGGAACAATAAATATCAAAAGAATAAAAATTAAGCAATCAAATAATAATAACCCAAATTTATCTCAAGTTTCGGCTTATTCTCGGCCAATGAAAAACAGATGCAGCATAGATCAAGCAGATAAACACATATTTCATGCGCCTGCAACATTTGGCAATCTTTCACTAAGTTAACGGTTTTCAACCATATAGAACATATCCAATCTACATCAAACTTTCACCTCATGTGTAGTTTTAAACCAGATCTAGTTGAATGCACAAACAAGTTTCAGGAAGCAAACAGAACCTGCAGTTTACCTAACAAATTTTCCAAATCTTCTAAAAATAACTAAAGTTTTGGGCACACTACATATTTAAATTTTTGCTAGAACCTTCACATGCTAACAAAGACTCAAATAATCGATGGTGACGTTACAAAATTTAAATTTTTGCTACAACCTTCTCATGTTTGATATCACCATTAAAATTGCAAAAGGCGCTTCACAGAAAAGCCAAACCCCACATACCTTTACCTCTTTAAAGAGGTGAAGACAACTCTAACGGAGCATATCTGTGACTCTAAAGAATGAAGATAGTCCAGATACTGTATTAATGAATACCAACTCAAAAAATCTCAAAAGATTTAGCCAAACACCATAAGTCTGCCAAATAACATCTCCTATTTAAAAACTTCAATAGTAACAGTGTTGATTCTTGCTAAAACGATTGACAAAGACAGATGGTTAAGGGATCAAATCTGACACACACACACACACAACCACAAGGAGAGCTAGACAAAGAAGTTGAGAAAAAGAGCGAGCGAGCAATGGTGAGAGGAAGACCAAGAGCAAGCGATAAAAAGTAAGAGAGACCAAAAGCAGGTGAGAAAGAAAGGAAGAGTGAAAGAGAATTAACAAGCAACGGCAAAACAGAGAGTGAGTTGACGGTCAAGTACGAACATGGTGATGGGAATCCAGATTAGAGTTGTTCCCATTAATTTTATTCCAAATCTGAGGTAAGGATTGACCTAAACTTTCAACTGCAATTTGGTAAACCTTTGGTTTGGTCTTTAATTTGCAAATTAATTTTGCTAGGACGTTTTGAATGTAAAGAGGGATAAATCAAGAAGAAAATAAGAAGATTGGAAAGAGGTATATAGGAATTTAAGGTATGCAGATTAGCTAGAAAGTATCATTGACGTGGGACGGGGAGAGGACCCTAGACCAGTTCGCTCCAAGTGGGAGAGGGCCGGTCGGCCTTCTCTTAGGGCTAGGGTTGCCACCCACTTCTTATGGCAGAAAGGGCATTTTTATTTGTTTGCTTTTATTAGGTTTAAGTTGTTTGTTGATTATAAATATGTGGTAGTTTATTGTATTAAGAGTTTTTTGTTCATTTGAATTTCGTGAGGGCTAGTCCTCCCTTTGAGGTTCCCGGATGGGGACGAGTCACCATCCACGACGTTTGGTGGTGGCAACCAATGTTGTGAAAACCGTACTGGACCGGCCGGTTCAACAGGTTAGACCGCGAACCTGCTCCTCTACCGGTCCAGTTGGCTAATTGAATCTGCCAAAGCAAAAACCGGGATCGAACCGGCTTGGATTGTCGTTCAATGGGATAACAAGTTGCTTTGATCCTTCAAGCGAAACAAAGAGGTCTCAGCATCTTGCGTCACCCTCCCGTCTCCATCTCTCAAATGATAGAAGCAGAGCGAAGGGGGAACAAAGGGGTCCCAAAACTCTCCCATTCGGTAATTATATTCCTTCCATTCTCCTCCTACCAGAAACCATTGACGAAGGCAATTGGTAACCCTTCTTCTTTCCCCCTTCTTCCTCCTGCATTCTTGCTATTTAGCTTCCCTAAATTTCCACACAGTATTGATAATTTTTCTTTTTTAAATCGCACTGTATAATTAATATTTAGAAACTCATGAATAACAAATCTAGAAGGACGGCAACTAGCATGTTGTCATTTTAGACATGCAAAATAGCAAGTGATAAATGCCTGCAAATTGAAAAAAAAAAACCCATGGTGATTGGATGTAATGTACACAACAAAGATCCTTAGAATACCTAAAGAGCTTCTGCTATTGAGAAAAACCTTCAAATTTAAGCACTCACAGCAAAAGAACACGAGATAGTCAGCAAGATTTCCTCACAAATGTAAAGAGCTTATATGCTTCTGCTAATTTTGGCCTTTTCCGATTAAAATTATATTGATTAAATATGCAATTATGGTAATTAAACCAGTTAATATACAGTTGAAGGAAAAACACACTATTACTGGAACAGATTTTTCCAATAAAATTAAATGGAATAATACCAATTTTGAGAAGCAAACAGCCCGATTTGCATGGCACATTGATCGAACTTCTTCAGAAGAAGGAACTTCAGAAGCAATTTGCAAAGCAGATTCATATTGTGATAATGCCTCGTCATATAGTCCAGACCCGAATAGCTTATTTCCTTCTGCTTTAGCATTATTTGCTTGGTTCAATGCTTTCTGAAAAATATTCATAACTTGCATATAGAGTTCCACGTTAAAAAAACAAGACATGTAAGGCCATATAATTTAATTTTGTACATATTAAACTTTGCCAACTTACAGCTATTAAGCTATCATATCATATACGCCACAGTTAACTTTCCTAATTTCCAAATGAGGACTATTCCACATTGAAATTAGGGCTGTCAAAACGGCTCGTTGATCGCAAACAGCTCATGTTCGGCTCATTTTGGCACGAAATACGTGTGTGTGTGTGTGTGTGTGTGTGACTACAAGGCTATAAATATCTTTGATGAGTAGTATTTTTAAAAAACTTAGTTGACTACAAGGCTATAAAGATTTATAATCAATTATAAGTATTAATTAAGAAAATAGAATAAAATTTATTAGATAAGATTCAAATGATGTTTTAATATAAACAATAATTGTTAAATATTGTCCCAATCCTTAACATCTTATGGCTATCTGATTAGGGTTGTCAAAACGAGTTTGTTCGTGAACGGCTCGTGTTCGGCTCGCTAAGCAAACGACCCCGGGTTGAGCCTGGGCTCGCCCGTGTTCGGCTCATTTACACCCCTAATTGAAATTAGAAAACAGCGAGACACAAAAAAAGTTTGGTGGAGACTGTAACTCTTGATTTCCAAATGAGGACTCATCCATATTGAAACTTAGAAAAAGCGGGACACAAAAAAAGTTTGCTGAAGACCGTAACTCTTGATTAATCTGATTAGATGTTTGATTTTTTGTTAGTGCTTATTCTACTTAAATTTTCTGCAGCAACAAATTTTAAGCCAGCCATGTAATAGTATCGATCTATGCCAAATAAAAAAAAAAAAAAAACCATTCCGTTTCCTATTTTGATTGTTCGTGTAATGGCCAAATGCTGCCATCCATTGAATACTTGTCACTGTTTACAATTATTGTTGTACTTCTGATCCATTTTTTACCATGCTAAATGATTTCTGGTTTCAATTCATGCTCAAAATACTAATAGAAGAAGAAAGCTAGAGATAAGGGCAGGTTGACAAAATACTAGTTACTTAACAGCATCAAGAGCAAACCTAGAGGCGACCCCAAAGTTTACTTCTTTGGTTATGAAAACCAAAGATACCATGCCAATTCTTAGCATAAAAAATGCTCCAGCAAGTGCTCATAATCCATAAAGTGATGTTAATGAAAAATCACTTTATCTTCGTCCCTTGGTCTTTAATACATGAGCAGAACTAATGCAGTTGATTTTATGCGATAAGATTGATGCAGCACAACCTTGATTTAAAATCATATATAGCTGTCCAATATCCATACGAAGAGACGTGTTGGGCATGTGGAACTCTCCAGAGATTGTCTTCACAGTGTTCCCAATTAAATTCAAATTAAGTATGAGTGGAAAAAAGTCATCATACCAAAGGATAAACTCAATTAGTGGAATGGTGCCTTTAAGGTTAACAAATAAGCCAAGCACTTCAAGGATAGTTTTGATTTGTTCCATACTTTCAAAAGCATATACCTCGTCTACTTTGATGGCAGTTAAATCTACATAAAAACCATGGAAGATCATCCCATTCAGTTGTGAAAAGATCCTAAGACCATGTAAAGCGACAACGTCATTTGAAGAAGAGCATATTAATAAAACTACTTAATGATCTAATCAGGTCTTCTTATGTCAAAATAGGTGTTGAATCTAACAGTAATATGGTTAAAATCATTAGAAAAACTCTCGTTATAGAAAGTTCAAATGAGTTTCAAAACTACAACAAATGCATCCAAATTTTAAAAATGCAACCTGAATCAGAAATAATTGATCAAGACCGAGCATCAAGAAATTGGACAGGCAACCATGATAAAAATTAGGAAGATTTACATAAATACCACTTAATTCCTAAGTATTTACATATCCAACACAAACTTCAATTTTTACACAAATATTAGGTTACCTGTGCATGAAAAGGTGTATTTCATTTTTTTTAAAAATAAAATAGTGGTATTTTTATGTGATATTAAAGATTTAAGTAGTATAAGTGTATAAAATAAAATATAGGTATTAGATATGTAAAACAGAAGAGGTGGGTGGTATGTCATATTCAATATTTTACCTCGTTTAGCTGCTCTTCCGTTAAAGCGTCCTCAAACCGTTCATCTTCGCTTGCTGATCCCTCTTCCGGAGTTAGGGGCTCTGCTGACTCCACCGTATCTGTCGATGCCGACCTTGGTTTATGGCGGCTTGTAGATGCCTCCTCCTCCACTTCAGGTTCGATTGCTGGTTCTATGACCACCATCGTTCTAAAATTGACGTTGTAAGAATAAAACTAACAGAACTAGTGATATAAAAATGGAAGAGCAACCAAAGCTTTGAACAACAATCCTCATGGTGCTTAAGGGTGTGTTTGTTTCGGCTATAGCTACATAAAATTTCAGTTCAAAAGCTGCTGTGAAAAATCTGTTGCTCAAAATCTAGTGTTTCAGAAGCAATTGGTCTATTTGAAAAATACAGTTTTAAAAGTGCTTTTTGTGGACAGCCGTCTGAAATACCAATTTGCTGACATTATATAGAATTCATAGGTATTTTTAATGTATGTAATTCTTGAACTTTACTTCATTTTCTAAATAAGTAGAAATATAAAAGTAAAGTCAAAATTAAAATATATGAAACTATAATTGAATTACAAGTGGATTACCTAAAAGAACATTCAGAAAAAACAAGTGGATTACCCAATAATAGGAAAAAAAATACAATCATGAAAGTATAAGGGCTCTACTCCAAGCTCAGATCGACCTTCATCAGCTCTTTTTACATAATTACCAAAATGGTCATTGATGACATTAGAAATGTTGATAAAGCTCAGCATTGATCATATCTTACAACTAAGACAAAAGTAAGATAGATTGCAATCATACGTTTATTTTTAACATTACAATCATGCCTAAGTTGAAAATTCTCATAAAGATGCAAATATTTTAATGTTTTCATCATATTGTCTTATTGAATTATCCATTTGTATAATGCATGATCTACAAAGAAATATTCACAAAAATGTTGAATTATGTGAAATATAAGTCTACTAAAAATGTGAATTGAAGAAATAAAGAATTCAAACCATATGATAAAGTAATAATGTGTCACAGCCTGGAAAGATTTCCTACAAAATCCATATAAATTAACAACGAGAAAAAAAAAGACCATATAAAGACATGCAAGAATTTAGAACAAATGCTTAACAACTTCAAATCCCCAAAATCATGGTATTATTCCAATTTTTCATGTATCCATCTTAACTTTATATCATGAAGTAGCAACCAATGCCTTGAATTCTTCTCTTATTTGTTCTTCTTTTTAGAAACTCACATTCAAGACATCGCCAACACACATTTCAAATAATCATGCTAATCTTGTGAGGATTATTGAAAATAAAATCATATCCACTAACTGACATCACAGATACATACTTTATTTAATCATTTATGGATATTTATGTATAAAATCCAAGGTCTATGCTTAGATATATGTGCAAAACGTCAACTAAATAATTCATTGCAGATAATATTGTTAATCAAAGCAAATTGATGCAACGCCTTTCTCCTGGTTCTCCATTTAAAATAGTAATAGAGTGGTTCATTTCTTGGTTCCTTTCTATTGTTTGATTCTTTCTTATTCTATTTAGCCTATGATTTTCTATCTAATAGGAACGAGTCCTTTT
This sequence comes from Phalaenopsis equestris, assembly GCF_001263595.1. Taxonomy (NCBI): domain Eukaryota; kingdom Viridiplantae; phylum Streptophyta; class Magnoliopsida; order Asparagales; family Orchidaceae; genus Phalaenopsis; species Phalaenopsis equestris. Next base: position 4,504,338 of record NW_018165280.1, read on the forward strand.
AATGAGAAACCTTACTAAATCTATAACAAATTTTCAACGATAAAAATGGGACCGTCAATGTTGTTTAGCGCTTAGGATAGAAAAATCTATAATATCTCATCCACCGCCTAATGCGCCCAAGCGAGCGCTTTGTTAAAAGATGTCAAATATAAAGGCGAGTTATATAAAAACAAATTAATATGGTATACGAAAAGAATATCAACATCACAATAAACAAGTATATACCCTTGAAAATAAGATGATAAAAAATATGCCCAAGAATGGTAAGTCTAGAAGCAATAGAACTTGACAATAAAGAGTGCAACTCCAAAAAATTAAAAAGAAAACAGAGAATTGATTGAGATTTATATATCAAAAGATAAAAAAGGATGTTATTGATAATAAACATATAAAAATAGCAAAGAAGATTAGATTAAAGCTAATATAAACAAGCTACTAAAATTAAGAATTTTAATTGCACTCATTCAAATAACATACTTAGTAAAATTTCAAAGTTTAAATGCAATGAGCATAAAATTTATGATTTTGCCCAACATAATATAATATGACGACAATAATTTCAAAGTCTTTACTCGAATAACTCATGATTAAATAAATTAATAAGCAAAAACTACTTTCCAGACCCCTCGCCACTCTCTTCCACTTCCTTAAGCAAGCGCTTATAATATAATGTGATGAGTATCACTTGCTAATCTTTAAGGGTATGTCTCATAATTAGATAATTTAAAAAATGACAGCTATTTTTTCAATCCTACACGTCGCTCGAGTGAACGCTTATACTATAAAGGCAATCATATCACTTTTATGGTATGCCTTGCGTTTTTCATATCATTGGGGTCTTCAATTGCAGATTTCGGAGATTTTTGTTGTTTAGTATCAGGAGTCAAGAATTTTTTAGGTTGCATCCTCAACATAAGTGAAAATCCAATTGATTTGTTTATAGAAATGAGCATTTGGCTTTTAGCAAAGACATTCTATTTTGATTACAATAAAAACTCTGTGTTAATGTGTTATCCCCTCAATGCTTAAAGATCTTTTAGAGAGATTATTTCCTTCTAAAAGCAAAAAGGCTTGACTAGGTATTTTTTCCTTAATTTATTTGATTTCTCTAAAACTTGTTATTGATTTGAATAAATGAATGGTTTTATTTAATTTCGATACAACTCAGATTTTTCATGCATGATTTTAATTTATTTACAATGCCTTTATTATGGTTCTTAAACTCTATGCATTGTTTATAGTAGAAAAATGTTAAATTGTCATCTAAATTTTTTTTTTCATTTTTCTTTTCATAATATTAATGAATACTTGCTAAAATTAAGAGTAAGAACTTTAAATTTTTACATGCTATATGATTTTGTACATCTCATAATAAATAGCACCAGAAACACTGTATCCTAAAACTAGCTTCCTAAAATAATTGAAATGTGGAAACGATTGCTAAAATAGCTAATAAAACTAGCTCATTTAGTGAGTGCTAAAATAAGTGAATCAAGTAACTAGGAAGAATTGTAGGTCTCATCAAACAGATGTTGTTGACCTCCAACAGGTGCACCAATAGGCTGGCCAAGAGGTGAGCATTGTGGTAATAGACAAATATGCCCAGACTTTTTTACTATCATTGAACTTAATATTACATTATATAAAGACTTGTTTGTTCCCTATAGTACAATAATGTGATTTGCTTGCAATATAGATGCAATGTTGGGTTGGTTCCAAAAAGTATAAAGAATGTTACATCTCATTTAAAATGAGCAATAATTTTTACTCTTTCTAGCCATGACATGCATCATATGGTCATAATTCACGGTTGTTGACCAGCCTATCGCTTAGCCTATTTATGCAGCCTGATCCCATAACTTTTCTCTCAACACTTTCCAAATTTCCTACATAGCATAGTTTGTGATTTGAGGTACACGTAGTTAGTCAAAAGCAAAAAAGGCAGCTATTTTCCCTCTAATGTCATTGAATTTGTTATTTATATTTCTCTAGGTATTTATATTTTGTATTTATATTTCTCTAGCATGTCGTGCTTCAATTTTTCCTTGAATAAGTTACAAACATGCCTCTATTTTACATGTAATGGTGGTTATTTATCTTTTCTAATTAGGTTCCAAAAAGGTAATTTATATAAGGTGACTAATTAAATAGCAAAGCTCATTGCTTATTGCATCCTTATTATCAAAAGATTTCTTCATATGGTTGGTCAATGATGTCTAGCTTTGATAAGCAAAAAATTCATACTAGTTTACAATAACTCATCTAATTTGTTTTTGCATCATAACATCACATATTTTTCTTTCAATGCCAGTGAGCAAGGAAAGCATTCATATTGATGGCGTCACAAAATTGTGCTCAAAGTTATTATTTTAACCAAGTTAACCTGGTATAGGATAGTAATGTCAACGCAATCACTTTTTGAAACATGGGAAAGAACCTTCACTTATAATAAGAACAAGGTGAGAATGATTTGAGGAAAGGTGAATAATTTGGGTTGTAGGCGAATAGTACCGCAAAAAATATTGTCCTACCTACCCTTGAACAACAATGGAAAGGAAAAGGTAAAACTCTAATAAATAAGGGGTTGCAATTGAGATGATGGGAATGATAAGGTTCTTGTTAAACTATTATAGAGCAACATAGGGTATAAAGTGTTTGATAAACTTCCCATACAATATACTTATGACAAAATAATCAAGCATTTAAATAAGCAAATAAATCTTGAGTACAAGATCAAAGAATTGAAGACGTGGTTTTAAATTATAAGCAACTCTTCAAAAATATTTATAGGCTATCAAGCAGTGGTTGGGACACCAAATAGCATATGTCATCTTGTTTTCATGACCATATTTGTCTAACATACATCTTGTTTATTTGACAATTCACTCCAAAGCTTGTATTTAGTTCATTAATCAAAAAGTATATTTTTGTATTTCATGATAATAATTTGGGTTATATATCATAGTTGTTTCCAAATATTCTTGCATAACAAATGTTTATAAGACTGTCACTTACATTGATTTCTTTGCTCAGAATTTGCTATGCCGTGAGGTATTAGCATTCAGTTGCATGTGGACTACAAAGTACAACCCAAAAGCTACCAAAATTAGGCTGGTTTGGGAAGACAAGAGGAAACTTTTACCAGGAAATATAATAATAGGTCAGAGTTGAATTTCCATTTTAGCCAAAATTTAATGAATGGTAAAATATTCAACTACTCTTCCTAAAGTTGACTAGTCCTTGTCGTAAACTTCACTAGCCGTTATCACAATTATTTTGGTCAGCTATATGAATCCTCATTCTTCATCTATTCATGCTGATTTCTGATAGGATGTTGACCTAAGAAAGTAGTTCAAAACCAGAGCTCATTAATGGCTCTAAGTTTCTATAGTAAAACTAAGCTCATTAGCCTTTCCATATCTCGCAAAAGTAGTTCAAAACTGGACTTAATTAATGACAATAAGTTCCATATCCTCCCTAAACAATTTATACAGAAAAAAAGACAAATTTTGACCAAAGAAACAGAAATAACAAACAATTCATAACCATAAAAAACTACAATTCAGTTTCCTGAGTTCAGATTGAACAATACAGCTGGATTAAATATAATTAGCGAAGAAAGAATAAGCATCTTCAATGCTTCACCAAATACAAAACACCGCAATGAAACCACTCGACGCTTTAAGTTCGACTACAAGTTGGCTTAAAGAATTAATAAACTGGAATTACGGAAGCAGCACAAAGTCGGGCAAAAAACACAAACAGCTCCGCTTCTGAATTCCCAACTTCCAAACCAAACAAAGAAACTTCACATAAAAGACAGATTAAACCCTAAAGATGTAACACGAGAACAAACTACCACCATTTTAAACCCTAGAGGCCGGAATGGAACTAATACGTAACACTACCAAAGGATCCAAGAAGCGGAAAGAAGCAGCACTCACCTATTCCAAAAGAACTGGAGAGTATAAGAATTAGGGCGAGATGGGAAGCAAAATTGAAACAAAACCCTTCTTCCCTATCTTCCTTGTTCACGCGGAATGATTCATTGGAGAAACCCTAGGCTCAGCTCTTCCCACCGTGGCTGGAGAGAGCAACAGGAGAACGCTGGCACGTGCGGCGCGTGTTACGGGGAGTCTTTACTCCGCCTCCTACGAGCCAGAGAGCAACCGTCGACTGCCCGGCATGAAGGAAGCAATTTATATACACAAATTAAAGTCGCCCGGCCTCCTTGACCATCGAAAATATGGGAAATTTTCACTTAGCATGATTATTTATTCCTAAAAACAATTTGAGGGATTGATATAACATTTTATAGTAATAATGTAAAAATAAAAACATGTATTTCACATAAGAAATTAATATTAGTGCTAGATTTGATGTGATTGTAAAAATTTTGATGAAATAAAATAATATTTGGCACTCGATGTCAAGCCTATGAAACAAAAATTGAAAGTTGTAGTGACCACCTTGGTTGAACCTATTCGAGGCTAGTGAAGCCCAGCTCAGCAAATAGATTCTTTGGCACTAAGTGTTCATTATACCTCTCCTGAGCTTTAGAGTTAATGAACTTCTTGTTGCCAAATGAAGCTTTACCTTTGCTGGCATATGTTTTGAGGGCCATGAAAAATAAGAACAATGATAGCTAAGGCAAAAAATGAGCTTACAAATGATAGGAATGCAATCAATATGCTAGTTAAGAGGTGAATCAGCTCTCCCCTCTCTCTCTTCCTCTTCTTCGCAGTTTCCCCAAAATCTTATCAAATTCCCGGATGAAAAGGAAAATGCAAGCTTAAAGTGATGAAATTTATCTCATGAAGATTATTTTCACCCTTCAAACCCTCGAGATCGAGCTCAAAACAAGGAGAAAGGAATTCCTAAGGATCGCCCCTACATCGCCAGTGAGGAGTTGGGGAAGAAAGTCACGTGAAAAAGACCTAACCTAGGCGGTTTAAGTTGCTTAAATCGAATCGAGAACCTGGTGCCTAGGTGCCGCAAACTGGGTGCCAAGGTTCAAACATCCTCTGATCAACAATATCAACGATTTAGCTTACTAGTTGCATCTACTGGACATTTCCTATGTCAATTCTACTACAAAATCAAGATGATGTTGGTATCAAGATTATCAACCTTACGTTTTGGCTGGCTTCTTACATGTTGAATCAACATTTCTTCCAACCAAATTAAGAATAAGCAAATATTCAAATGCCAAACTTCTTCCTCTTTTTTATTTTGCTTAAATAAACACTTCAGGACTCTGTGAGTACTTGACATTAGTAATTTAAACATAAATCTTTGCTACCTTGCTCTATCGTTCCATAACTGAACTCCACCTATTTCAAGGAATTTGGCGCATTGCCACTATTCAAATTACTATTAATTGTATGCAAGCCTAAAAAAACAAGCAAGCATCAAAAAACAAAAGTTGAGGAATTTGGGAAGGCTGGATGCGGGAGGAGTTGAAATCGGGATGCGGGAAGAGGTAAGATCGGAACTCAGAGTTGGGGAGATCGGTGCACACACGTGAATCAAAAAATATTACCTTGAGAGGAACGCCTGATGCGGGCTTTCTAGCAGAGAGGGCGACGCGAATGAGAGTGTGCCACTGCGATCTTTCTCGTGGAGGGGAGGGAAGAAGCAGCTCGTTGTGGTCTCGTGGAAAGGGCGACGAGAAGGAGCAGTAGGCAGCGTGGTCCTGCAAATTCTAAGACATGAACGCGGGAGGCCCCCTACCCGCGGTCACGATCCGACATGCGTGGAGTTTTATTTGGGGGTTGTCTGATGAGGACTTATGCAGGACTTGCAAATTTCCCGTCCTACCATCTTTTTGGTCTAAATTAAGAAATTTCGCGGATTTTAGTGATGTAAATGAATAGAAAGAAAACCAGTTGATGCCTTTACCAGCAAACTCCGGTGGCTACTCTTCGCCTTCTTTTTCTGTGTTGTTTTGACTACGAGTGGAAGAGGGAGGAAGACCAGGGGTTCGGACGCCGGAATTCCGTTGATGCCTTCGCCAGCAAGCTCCCGTCGTTGATGTCTTTGTCAAATGGTTGGGTAGAATGTGAGGGAAGGAGTAGAAGAATGGAGAGCACTAAAATAATTTCTACCCCACAAACACCGTCGAGGCTTTTGCAGGCCCTTCCAGAGGCCGAATTTTTCCCTCAGGTCCCCGTAGGGTGTGCTACGTCCGCTATCCAAGCAAAACACGCCATCTGGTTTTGTGGGACCAATATTTACACGTCATGATAAAGGAAAAATTTCGTGTTAAGCCCAGCCCAACCCGACGTGCTAAATGTTACGTATAATCCCGCCTTTTTGGCGTATTTCCGCCTATTTTTGGCATATTATTCCCTCAGAAACTTTTATTTTGCATTATTCAGTAGAAAAGAAGTTTTAAGAAGTGTGAATGGGATTGGTTCAAATTTGGAACATTTTTGTTTTGGAGTCCAAAGGAAGAAACACTAGAGGATATCACTGATCCGAAGGAGAACTTCGGTGATTTCCCAAGCTATCCTATTATTTGGCTTCAATTTAGGAGAAATCATTTAGATGTTTTATCCTGCAATTTTTTATTATTTATTAGGATTTACATTTGTGTGAAGCAATCAGCACAAATAACCTTGAAGATGTGAGTATTTAGGTCGTGACAAACGACTACCTTGGAATCCTAAGACGAGTTTAGGGCTTATATTGTACAATATGGTTGTACAAAGGCCTAAAAGATATGTTTGATGATTTATGTTGCATTTAGCAAACAACCTCGAATTCCTATGGCTTTGTTGTTTAAAGCTAAGGAATGGATGTATTAGTGTAGATCCTCTTGCTGTTGAAGATGGTCAGGCTGCCCACTATGTAAGCTCCAAGCTCCTCATTGTAGCAGAGTTCAAGTTTTCTAGGTCATTTGGTTATAATGTCAAATAAGATGACCCTATAGTTAAGGTTCTTTAAATTTTATTATGGGCAGATTAAAGTTGAATAAAGCGACACCGATCAAGATCTCACGGTTCCATCGTCCCGGTACCACTATTTTCTATTGGAATCACTTAGTCCAAATGAATTTACTAAACTCAACTTAATGAGTTCCATAATTTCATTTAGACCGTGGGAAGCCTCGTTAGCAACCGTAGGTTACCTCCTCCGAGGGGTTTCCGATCTTCCAATAGAGACGTATTAATTTAGTTAAAGTTGTATTTTTTTGTGATGAGTTGTCTTATATTTTGAAATGTTGTGAAGTATTTTTTGATTTTTGTTTGAAATTTTGTTTTTGGTTTTGTTTTGTTTTCAACATGCAAGCATAAAAGAAAAGCAGTAGAAAAGTACAAGAAAGACCGTGAAATGCTCTAAACTGTAAAAGTGTACCTGACGAGTCTTCTCGTTCCACCACCTGAAACTCAAAATGCATGTCAGAGCATTTATGTATATAGAGCTGGAAAAGTAAAATTTTGGAAACCTTCCTAGCTCTATGTTGTGTATTAGAAATCTTTAAGTTTTAAGGATAATATTATTAAGTAAAACATATTTAGTTTAATAGATCCTTAAGGTATTTACCAGGTTAAGAGTAGGGAGCAGGTCCATGCAACCTTCTTAATGTCTGGTAAAAGGCCTTGGGTTCATTTAAACTTTATTACGTTACTTAATAATTCATCCTGAATATCCTGATGCTCAGTGAATATTGATGTCTTGATTATCCCTAAGAATAGGGTAAATGTCATTTGTCTTTTTAATTTAAAAATTATGTGGGTGAAGATCTTCTAGAGGGCAAATTAGTGTTATTGAGAACACTTAGCCAAATTTTTAGTCCTAATTGGACTTGTGGTGTTTTAAAAGAGTTTGATTATATTGATTTTTCTAATCCTCTTTTAACAAGTGGATTTCAACTTAAGTTCACCACTAAGTCTTTAAGACCTAAATGAATGTTTTAAGTGTGATTTTTAAAAGATTTAAAACTTTAAGTGATCATTATCAAGATCATTTAAACATCATTTTGATTATCAAATAAGGGTGTGAAATCATTGATTTCCAAAATTATACCCCTAAATTCAAAAGTCATTTTATATTAATGAAGTTTCCAAAATTTTGATAATTATGAGAATTATTCTTTTATCTTGTAATTTGATAAAATGAATTGAGTTTCTACCAATTAAGCCCATTTTTTATTGCAAATCATCAAATTAGTTAATTAATATCAGTAATTACCCATTTTCCATTTCGATTGAGCCTAAATATTTATTAAGACTAAAATATCCAAAATTACAATTTTGCCCCCAAGGGTCCAAACTTTCATAATTTGTCAAATTTAAGTCAAATGACTTTGAAATTTTTATGTAACCTTACTGATAGGTCAATTAACACATCAGAGGAGAAAATGTGAATTTTCACAATTTAATTTAATTCATATAATTATTTTTAT
>NW_018165280.1:4514513-4515075 GCF_001263595.1 Phalaenopsis equestris
CACACCTTCGTTATACTCCAAATAGCTTAAGGATGAAGCCTCTGGCTCTGGTGTAAAGCCTATGTATGATTTTGATCAAGGCTGATTTTGGGTGTTGGTTGAGAGCTATGGTAGAGGCTATTTCAGAGGGGGAATTGATGGGGGTTTGGCTTCTTTCACTGTTGTGAAGGTGTAGGGCCAATCTATTGGGAGTTTGGTGTTGTGTAGGTTGGGATTGGAATTTGTCCTGGTTTCGGGCAGGAATTCCAACTCAAAATTGGATTGCCATGGTGGATTTGAGAGGGGGGAAGTGGATTGAAATGTGCTAAGGGTCTCTTAGGGAAGCTCTCTGAGGAGTTTGGTAGGCCTTAGTGAAAATTATTTACCACCCCACTATCCATGGCCGTGGGGTGGATTTTTGTAGAAATTGGCCATGGGTTTGCTTGGCTGGCCAATTGAGAGGTTAGCCCCACTGCTTAGGTGTCAAGCAGAGGAGCTCTCAGCTCAATTTGGGCTGAGGTGGCCTCTTGGCATGAGTTTGGGTTTTAACCATGTGGGGGCTCATGGTTTTTGGGTTTTAGCT
>NW_018165280.1:4515085-4515366 GCF_001263595.1 Phalaenopsis equestris
TAAGGTGGCTAACCAAGGGTTGGACCATGGTTAAAGCTTATGATGCTCAGTAAAAATGGCACCATAGGGTATGGACATGTGGTATGACAAGTACATTGATTTAACCTCTTTGTTATCTCTTTAAGCATTTTTTCTCAAAAATTCACCCATGGGATAAATATCAAGCCTAACCATGGGTTAATAGCTGGCTTTAAACTCAACCCTAGAGTCTAGGATGAGTTATGGTAAGGCTCATTTGACCATACCAAGCTCAATTGATTTGGATTTGACCATAAGTCCAA
>NW_018165280.1:4515550-4538683 GCF_001263595.1 Phalaenopsis equestris
GAACAATTTTCATGAAGGATGAAAATTGTTTTGAAGTTGATTTGGTGGTCAATTTGGATGGATTTTGATGGGTTTTGGTTTTAGACCCAAATTAAGCATATGGATCTAATTTAGGTCAAACTTGAGCTAGCTTTGGACTAAGCTCAAATTTATTATTGTATTTGGTCACAAATGACCTTATAAAGGATTTTCAATAAAAATTGGATGCCAATTTGAGGTCTAAGGCATTCAATTGTTGAGATTTGGGGTGTTAGCCAATATTGGGGCTAGTTTTGAGAATTTTTGATTTAGGCCAAAATCAAATGGATTTGATGCTTCATCAAGGCCAATTGATGGTTGATCTTGATTTTTAAGAATGTTGTAAAGATTTTGCAATATTAATTGTGGCCAATTGACTAGGCTATGTGTTCAATTGAGTGGGATTAGGTCATAGGGTCAAAATTGGGGGTTTTGACCCAAATCAAAATTAGGCTCAAATTATGGACCAATTGAGCTTGAATTTGGTTTATATTGGTCACATGTAAGGTGAATTTGAGTTCAGGATTGAAATTGGGGAAGATTGGGACCAAATTGATAGACATTTAAGGTAAATTTGGGGAAAATTGGTCCTTAAAGGCAATTTGGGGGTTTTGGTCAAAATGGTCAAATTGGCCAAATTGGGTTCAATTGGAGGGTACAAATTGGTTTTGGAAACATTTAATGTGATTTTGTAGGTTTTGGGAAATTTTGGGGTAATTTGGTAAATTTCGCATTTTTGGGTGATTTTGGGTAATATGGGTATCTTCAAAAGGTTTGAAATGATTTTTAAAACTTGGGTAAATTAGGTATTTTAAAAGTTTTGAAATGATTTTTGAACAAATTTGGACATTTTGGATGAATTTGGGGATTTTGGGAATTTTGGCCAAATTTAGGGTTCCTAAGGTATCTAGGTAATTTAGGGGTGTCTGGGGCAAAAGACCCAAGATGAGTATTTCAAATAGAATTGGATAGATAGAATTGGATAGATATCCATTGATATCCATTCTAAATGAACCATGGATCAATAAAACCCTCATTTTGGGTTCTTATGCATTGGTTTTAGTCAGGATATTGTGAGGATATTGTGTATCTTAACTCCAAACCAACACCCAGGGTCAATCCTAAGGCCAAGTAATCCTATAGGAACTCCTCTTGAATCCTCTCATAATGATCTTACCTACTAAATGCTAGAGGTTAAGATCAATATGTGAAATTTCAAGTTGAGTAAAGAGAAGAGTTTTGAGTTTCTAATGGTGAGGGTACCTTTTCTAGTTTTCTAAGACTAGTCAATAGGAAAATCTTATGGCTATACCTAGGCTACTAAAGAAGTTTCTAAACCTCAACCAAAAGTGAGGTCAACAGGCATGCCAATCAACAAAGCAACTTGGTCTGTATCAAAACTTAGCTCTTTCCTCCCCAATCTGAAAGCCAATCTATTCATATCCCAACAATTCAATATGTGCATAGTTAGGATGTGATCTTGAGGATAGGGGGCAGATCAAAAAACTAATTAAGTTTTATTCTTTCCAGAGTTTACCACATCTCCCGATCAACAATTGGTTGAACCTTATCCAACACCTCTCTAACTGCTGATGGTCGACATCTACAATTCATTGACTGTTTATTCATCAACCTATAGGAATAAGATGCATGTTATTAACACTGGAATAACCAATGAATTTTAGTCATCAATATACTGAAACAAGATGCATGTTATTAATACTGGTTATTCATTAATCAACAAATAACCTACGAATAACATACACACAATACCCAAAAAATACCCTAGGAATAACCTATGAATAACCTGCGCATAAACTTGGAAATAACTTAAAAATAACCCAGGAATAACCTATAAATAACTTAAGCATATCCTCAAAATCAGCCAGGAATAACCAAGCAATAACCTACTCATACTTAAAAAAAAACCTATGCATTGCTTCAGAATTAATAAAATAATACACTAAAAATAATGTACAAATAACATACGAATAACATACGCACAATACCCTAAAAATACCCTAGGAATAACCTATGGATAACCTACGCATCAACCTACAAATAACTTAAAAATAACCCAGGAATAACCTAGAAATAACTTAAGCATATCCTCAAAATCAGTCAGGAATAACCTAGCAATAACCTACTCATAACTTAAAAAAAAACTTATGCATTGCTTCAGAATTAATAAAATAATACACTAAAAATAACGTACAAATAACCTACGAATAACATACGCACAATACCTTAAAAATACCCTAGGAATAACCTATGAATAACCTGCGCATAAACTTGGAAATAACTTAAAAATAACCCAGGAATAACCTATAAATAACTTAAGCATATCCTCAAAATCAGCCAGGAATAACCAAGCAATAACCTACTCATACTTAAAAAAAAACCTATGCATTGCTTCAGAATTAATAAAATAATACACTAAAAATAATGTACAAATAACATACGAATAACATACGCACAATACCCTAAAAATACCCTAGGAATAACCTATGGATAACCTACGCATCAACCTACAAATAACTTAAAAATAACCCAGGAATAACCTAGAAATAACTTAAGCATATCCTCAAAATCAGTCAGGAATAACCTAGCAATAACCTACTCATAACTTAAAAAAAAACTTATGCATTGCTTCAGAATTAATAAAATAATACACTAAAAATAACGTACAAATAACCTACGAATAACATACGCACAATACCTTAAAAATACCCTAGGAATAACCTATGAATAACTTGCGCATCAACCTGCAAATAACTTAAAAATAACCCAGGAATAACCTAAAAATAACTTAAACATATCCTCAAAATCAGTCAGGAATAACCTAGCAATAACCTACTCATAACTTAAAAAAAAACCTTCGCATTGCTTCAGAATTAACAAAATAATATACTAAAAACGTACAAATAACCTACGAATAACATACGCACAATACCCTAAAAATACCATAGAAATAACCTATGAATAACCTGCGCATAACCTGCTAATAACTTAAAAATAACCTAGGAATAACCTATGAATAACCTAAAAATAACTTAAACATATCCTCAAAATCAGCCAGGAATAACCTATGAATAACCTATAAATAACTTAAACATATCCTCAAAATCAGTCAGGAATAACCTAACAATAACCTACTCATAACTTTAAAAAAAAACCTACGCATTACTTCAGAATTAACAAAACAATATACTAAAAAAACGTACAAGTAACCTACGAATGACATGGCATAACCTAAAAATACCCTAGAAATAACCTATGAATAATCTGCGCATAAAACTACAAATAACTTAAAAATAACCTACGCATTACTTCAAAATTAACAAAACAATACACTAAAAATAACACAGGAATAACCTGAGAATAAACTAAAAATAACCCACGAGTTAACTTAAAAATAACCCAATAATAACCTACGAATAACCTACGAATAACCTACAAATAACCTGAAAAATAACCTACAAATAACCTAAAAAATAACCTAAGAATAACCTAAAAATAACCCAGGTTCAACCAGCGAATAAGATACACCAAACTTATAAATAACCTAAGAATAATTTGAAAAAAATACATGATTAACATTGAATAACTGCCAATAAGTACTACATTTCGGAGTAACTCAAGAATAACCCAATAATAATCAAACTAATAACCTAAAAATAATTTCAAAATAAAACGGTGACAATTTCCAGGACAAGTTTTCCTCTTCAATGCCCTCCTTCATCCTCTTCGCCTCCTTCTTCTTCCTCTGCTTCTTTGACTTCATTGGCTGCTCAACCTCTGTCTTCTCAGCCTCTTCTGATACTGTTCTTGAGCTCTCTTCGGCCTGCACATGCTCCGGATCAACAAACGCCATCGTCTCAAGGCTTCCAAGCTAGCGAACAAGGGAAATGTGAAACCCTAGCAAAGGGAGCGGCAAAAACGTAGAAGAAAAACCACCGGAGAGTATTTTCGAATCGTCTTCCTCGACATTCTAAAATGCGCGGTACTCGAATAGACGCGGGCTCTAGACGCGAATAGACGCGGGCTCGTACATCGGGCTAGGTTGGCTTCAGCGAATTTTTATTTTTAAATTACGTGGACAAGCGGGTCCCATATTTTCCACATGGCAAAATTTTATTCGTCAGCGTACCATGCGGACCGTCAGGTCTCCTGACCGAAAAAACGCTCCTTCTAGAGAACTTCGAGAGAAAGAAACTATTATGGGTAATATTTTTCCTTTCGAAAAAAATTCATAATATTTATTACCTTATAATATTAAAAATTGAAATTTAATGCATTTATTTTTTAGAATTAAGAGTTAGGGTCCGTTGGGGCAACTTATTTGGTGTCGTGGCACCTGGCTATTTGGTTAAACTGTGTTTTAACAGCTTATGTGTTTTTCATACCACACCCATCTAGATATAATGACAGTTTTCTGGCAGTGATTTGACTTTTCTAAGAAAATAAAAATTTGTAATAATCACCGCATCTATTTTATCAGCAGATTATTTTTAATCAGTTAGCAAGTTATTCAATAAGTTGCAGCTACCCCAAACATACCCTTAGTCTTGAAAATTAGACAGCTGCAGTTTATTAAAAAATAATTATGAAGCTACTATAAAATAATTAGATATTTAAAATGTTGTGTAGTTATCAAGCTAGAAAGTTGTAGTCATGATTGGTGAGAAAACACAAATTTCAATGGCAATTTTTTTTAAAAAAGTTGTCAAAATGCAGTTTACCCAAACAGACACGACTACGATGCAACACCGCACCGCCACCGCACTGCCACCTTAAATAGAACCTAAACATGAGTGTCCACACCCGTAAGGCATAAAAATTTTTGGTTGGTCAAAAGGCCCAAAGCTAATAATAGCAGACACTCTTGCTCCCAGCAGACCCATTCCATTTTAAAAATGGAGATGACAAGCTCCTCCTATCGTGCCCATTTACTGAAGTATTAGTTGTCATGATTCAACTGTCGGGTTGATCTGTCAACGACCTAGTTATCGATTGATGTACTAAGCTAGTATGTCGAAGTGATTGGTGTCAAGTTGATTTGTTGAGCTCGTCCCTAGAGCTCATTCAATGAGCATTTTATGGAAGCTCCTGACTATGAAAATGATGGTCATGTTTATTTATGGATCATATGATATCCACATCATCATTGTCTTTCATTAGACATCATTTTGTACCAAAATAATTTAATATTCTATTTTTGTAACCGGATAGAAGGGGGAGATGTCATATGAAGTCATATAAATAGAGGTTGCCCCACCTTCTAAACGGATCTTATTTACATCCTCTTCAAGGATCCAAGGTGAGGACTTCGAATATATGTAACTCTTCACAACTACTTCACAGGTTATATGAACTCGCGAATAATAATAGTCAACAATAAGTTTGTACTAGAATAGTCATGTATTTGATTTCAGCGTATTTATATAGTCCATCCAAATAAATATTTGTTCCAATTTGATCCATATTCTCAAAACATATTTCAAACAATATTTTTTTATATTTTAGTCTGATTCAGATCAATATTAATGCATGTATGAATCAGGTTCAAATCTTATTTAAAGTCATGTTCTAATGATGCTTGAATGTAATTAAAATATTAATCAAATGATGATCGAACGGATTTTTTATAATTAATATAATATTTGAATATAGCTGGAACGATGTTCATCCGTAATTGGACATATAATTTGAACAAAATTTAAGCATTTATTGTAGCACGATGAACGATGATATTAAGTCGTAACATTGAGTGTAATAACAAAACTATAAAAGCATTAGATTATAAAAAATAAACACAAGCATCACAACATAATAGAACTACTAATACCCCATAAATAAATCTCGAGATAATTTTTGAGAAAGAAATATTTAAGCTTCAATTAAAAGTTATCCAAAACTTTGATTTCAACAAACTTATAGTCAAACTAACCGTTTTGATAAGACGAATCCAACAATATCAAAATTGGCTCAATCCGAATCAAAACAAACTAAACCACTTTTGAAAGATTTTCGGACATAGTTGGAAGATCCAACAAATTATGTATATGACATGTTTATAGTGAAATCGAATGTCCCGACAAGACGTATCCAATGAGCCCAAGATCGCGCCATTCCAAACTGCATTAAATTGTCCATTGAAAGTCGTCTGATCAAGGGTAAATCTCTGGGTCATCCAATCAACAACGATTTGGATTCTTTTCTTATTTGCAACCTAGACTCTATAAATAAAACCTTGCCACCCTCATGTGAAGGGGACAACCCTAGAAAAAAGGAAGACTAGAGTATGTAGATAAAAGAGTTGCAGGCTTGCAGCTTAGTATCCTGCACCACAAATTTGACCAACTTTAATCGCCTATGCCTTTGGCTTCCACTGCCTCCAACCGATGCTGCCACTTCCAGCCATCGCCACCCCATAGTCAACCTTTTGCACCTGCAATCGCCAACCACAATTGACATAATACGACCTACATGGTCCGCACCTTATGCAGCTACAATTCTGCACCCTATGGCGTAGGAACACCGTCAGAGCTTACCACTATGGCATGCATGACCAACTACAGTCTACGTAGTTCAGAACTCATGCAGCCCCCGACTCTACACCCTATGACCTAAAGGCATCATCACAACTAACCACTATAACCCACGTGATCAACCATATCCTACATGGTTCGTAGCTCATGTAGCTCTCGACTCCGGTCCCTATAACTTACGAACATCATCACAGCTCACTACTACAACAATTTGACCAATTGCGACCTACATGGCTCATGGCTCTTATATCATCCTCTACAGCCTCTGTGGCCAACTGACGCTCCTTAAGCAACCATTTGTTGCCCACCTTTTATCATGAATTTCAATCATGACCTATATGGTTCATAATAGGAGTAAATTTTATGTGATTTCACATGCCTTTTATCATGCATCTTACATACGATTTTACCTCATTTATCATGATCTTATGCTTGTGGAAGGTTTGTTATATTCTTTTGTAGGTTATGTGTGCCAAACACAAAAAATAGAGTTAAAACACGCAAAATAATGATGTATGGGCATGACCACACTTGATAGAGTCCTTGATTATATAAACTAGATAACCTATGACATTCATTCGGTTTGTGAACCTTTTATGTATGACCGAAAAATTTTCCTACCTAATATAAAAACAATATAGAGTTTATTTTACCTATGTTCTTAGTTTCCTACAACGACAAACCTATATAGTTAATTACATCTTAGGCAATCAAAATCGCATAAAAGGACTCTCAACTAAGATCAATGGTACTGTCTTCAAGATTTCAAAATTTAGTTTTCATGGTTGGACACAAAAAAGTCAAAAGGGAATGACTCAAGCATGAACAATTATTTTAGGAGTTCGAATGAGCGAAAATGTAGGGGATTTCAAGAATTTCGAAGCAAACTTCGGTGACTTACCAATTATCCTACTGCATGACTTTCTGTTTTTGAAATGATATTATTTAGTGTTTTAATCTTGCCAATTTTATTATTTAGAACTTACACTTGCACGACACCCAATCATGCAAATGGCTTATGAAGATAATAGGATTTATCCCGTACCGAATGACAACCTCGAAATCCTAAAAGAAGACAGAACTTATGATGCAACCACTGCCTAACCTCTTAAGCTAAAATAATAATAATTAGTTATAAGCATTTATCCAAATATTCAAAAACATGAATTTCTTGCAATGATTATCAGTAAGAAGAAACTCATTTTCTTTTCATAAGAATGCGAAGATGAACAAATCATGTAATAGCAGTGCACATGAGTGATTGCCACTAACAAGCAGATAGAAAACAACCAACCAAAAGAAGAATGACACAACATTGCTGATTTGAAACTTGAGATTAAACGACCATCAATTTGTAGTGTTAATAATCCATTGCGTCGAATAGAAGAACTGTTAGTTAAACTGGAATGAAACTACATTATCTTAAATTTCACATTGTTTCTCCATAGAAGCTTTATCATAGTAAGGACAAAGAGCATATATGGATTTAAGTTGCAAAGTTGAAGTGTACTGAAATACAGTAAAAGTGAAAGAAGAAATGAACAACAAAATGCATGCAGAAGATAACAAAAAGATGAGGATTAGCTCTTGCTTTTATCATCAAACTGATAAACCGTTTTCAACATGACAGTGGTCGAGAGTGTGGTTCTATCCCTCCATCCCTAAAACATTCAATTAAAACTCTACCATACAATAGGGGAATTATTAGTTCAAAAAATATATGACATATTCTATACTATTTAATGAATGGTGCAAAAAGGTGAAGATGACATTAGGTATGGTTCCACTAACAACAACGGAAAGAAGTAAGAAAAAGGAACATAACATGCAAATTAAGCTCAAATCTCAAAAGGAAGGTGCATGTTATTACCCAAACAAACATAGATGTAGAATATTAGAGTGCAAAATGTAACCGAGCTACAATGCAACAAAGAAACGATTTGTTTCTTATCTTCGCATCCCTATTAAATCCACTAAAGCTGAACAAAATGATGATTTTAATAGTTCCATGTGAGATGTTAAATTTAGTTTGCCCTTCTCCTTGAATCTTAAAAACACTAGAAATTCATGTTTGCTAGGAGTTTATGTCTTTTGAAACTGCATAAAATGAAGACCGAGACACCTCCACTCTTAAAAACCCCCTCTATCAGCTAAAAGCTAAAGATCAATAATAATAATAAAAAAGAGCAAGTCTATCACTACAACCTTTCCATTTACAAAATAAACAACATATAATAACAAACTTTAACATGCCACGGAACAGACCCAAATTAGATCAAGGTTTACACGTTGGTATTTTAATAGCCATTTAGCACGCAACACATGCAAATAAATAAGAATTGAGTGGTATTCATGTAACAATGGAAGCATAGATGTTAGATAGGTAACTATATCAGAACTGTGTGGTATGCATGTAAATATGAATATTTACGTATGAGATATGTGAATATATTTGCAAATGTGAATGTTTAGGTGTTATGTAAGGACATCGAAGTTGGGTGACATATATGCAAATCATTCAAGAGGATTTTCAATCCAATAAAGATGCCCCCATCAAAGATTTTGGTCTGTACTCAAGCCTCTACCAAAATAGTTGATATTGTTCTAATCCGATAAAGAACCCTACTGTGGCATTGAAGGATAAGGTAAAATATTGATAGACCGAAAGTAACAAGAACAAAATTTTTACAAAAATATTTATTTAGAATTAGTTTATTACCTTGTACCAAAATAGTTGATATAATTCTTCCAGTTTTATATTTTTATATCAAATTTGAATTGGTTATTTTATTTATTTATTTATTTTTTCAAATTGTATGATTTTTTTATTAGTAATTTTTTGACTCGTCTATTCTTTCTTAAATAATTGTAGTAAGATGTGTTACAAGCTCTCAGGAAAGTCCAAGCAAGTACAATGACGCTGCAGAATGCCGTTCTTATTACTTACGTCACGTCAGCAACATAGTTACGAGCGACAATTCTACAGGTGTCCACGGTGGACACACGAACCTGGGTCTGCAAGTTCTTTAGGTGGGCAAAAAGTACATCTGATTCTATGTTATACTAACCGAACAATGTTGCTCGGGGTTCGACGGTATCGCAACTTGAGAACGTCGCTTGTGATTCAACTATTTCCTAATCGGACAAGGTTGCTCATGGTTCTACCGCGTCACACCCGGGCAATGTTCCTCGTGACTTGTTTCTACATTCTAAAATGAATATTGTAGTTTTTAAATTTTAATTTTAACAAGTTAGTTTTTTTAAAGTTTCATTATAATCAATGTTAAGTGAGTTGTATATCTTTTTTGTAATTTTATTGAGAGTTTTATTGGTTCTAAAATATATAATGTGCAGATATTACTGTTTTACTAAGAAAATTACAACTTTTGCATGCTGGAATATTCATTTACTTTAAAAAATATATAAATAAATTATTTTTGAAAAATATAAATCAAACAATTAAAAAGCTTATAGAAAATCTCTCTCTTTTTCTAACTCTATTATCGGCAACTATCGGTTTTTCCACTGCCCACACTCAGATCGCAATTGTTCTGTCGCCCTTCGAGTCGGACGAGAGCTGCGAGGGTCCTCTTCTCCGATCGTCATCGTCTGAGCCGCGAGGAGCTTCTTATTTCCCAGATCGTCTTAGCCGCGAGGAGCTTCTTCCTCATTTGATCGTCTAAGCTGAGAGGGTTTCTCTTCCATCCGATTCACGCACGGATCTTGTGTCGCAAGAAGATCTTCCTTCTTCCTGTGGTCTGTTTGTAAGACGCTTTTTCTTCTTTCATCCGGTCAAATTGCAGAGCAAGGGCTTCTTCTTACTTCGATTGTCCAAGCCGCACGGGTCTTCATTCTTCTCCAATTTTCTGAACCGCGAGGATCTCTCCTTCCTCCAATCATTCGCGAGCAGGGTTCTTCTCCTTCCTACGATCATTCAAGATGCAAGGATTTCTTTCTTCTTCTTCCAATCAAACTGCAAGAGACTTCAATCAGGTAAACCTGAACCTCTATTTCTTTATTGGATGGCATATAATTGTTTACAATTCCTTTTATGCATTTCTAATGTGTAGATCGCTTGCTTTAGGGTTGGGATTTAACGTTCTTTATTTTATTGCGGATTCATAAAGAACCCTAGCTAAATCAATTGTTAAAATTTTCTTGTTTACAATAAAATCCTGTTCAGGTGATTTAGCTTGTCTTGTTTCTTTTACCGTTGAATATGATAAGGAATTTCCTTTTTCCAAATCTCCCCTAAATCATCATTCTCCAGAATATTATTAATTCTTCCCTATGTTTTCCTAATTGGATCTCCAACTAAGCTAATATAAGTTTGATTCCATTTACTTCATTGCTTATGGATTTTCTTCCAGAAATTTTAAGAATTTTTTCTCTCATTAATTATCAACTTTTGGTCTTTGAAGAAGAAAATTATTGGCTTTTTATGGTCATTGTTATTTTCTAATCCCATTATTTTCCTTAACCTAAATTAATATTTGCTTTTTTATATTGTTGAAAATCGAAGCTCAGATGTTGCTGCCAAAACAGCCCCATAAAAGATTTTCAAAACCCTCACTCTTCTTCTCAAAATTTTCATATCATACTTACCCTTGGAAGAGTTAGATGCATACCAACAGCTCTTAAGTTTATATATGTGATGCCAAATTCTTGAAAGTTTATATACATACCTTTCTTGCTTAACTTTTAAGAAGTATATGTGTGTTGTTAGATTATTACATATTTCTATATGATGCATATATTTTCTAAGATGAACATACTGTTGAAATCTTAATATACATATATAACATCTAAAAGTTAAAAGCAAATTACAGATTCTTTAAATCCTTGAGTATTTACATATCTAACACCTGAATTTAAATGTGAAGCTATAGATCTTTTAATTTATTAAATTATGGTGTATAGCATTGAAAATATGCTGAATAATCTTAGATTTTTTTAATTTGGATGTATTTACGTACCTAACATTTTTTTCTATCAAATATGTGCTTTCAAATGGTTTAATAATTGTATATTTATGTGTATAATATGTCATTCTATTAAAACATATATGCATAGATTGTTTGATTTTAATATATTTACATACTTCAGTTAAATTTAAACACAAGCTTGCTAGTTTTGTCTATTAACTAGTGTATTTATATACTTAATGTTTAACTTTGGATATAAACTCATAGATTTACTAGAATTCAATGTGTTTACCTTAATAAAACTGAAATTATGATTATACTTTGATAATTTATATGAAACTCCATATGTCTACGCATCTAACACTTGAATTTAAATGTATAGCTACAGATCTTTTAGTTCCCATGTATTTTCCTATCTAGTACTTAAATCTACATATATTAAGTATATATTTTATATTATCTAACGTATTTACACCCTTAACACTTGAATCTAAAAATCTGAAGTTACAGATTTTTTAATTCTAATATATCTATATTCATAACACTAAATTGTCGAATATATATTTGCAGAATTGCTGAAATTTAATTTGTCAATCTTTTATAAAATTTAGATTCTGGATGTAAATTTACTGATTTGCCTAAATCCGATATATTTAAATTCATATTACATCTAATTTGAATGTATTATTTCAGTTTTATCAATGTATTCACGCATAACACTTTCGTCCAACTATAAATTTTAGGTTTTTTCTTTAGTCTTTAAATTATTTAAGAAAAAAACTCAATAAACCGTAATGGTTTCAATCCATCTGCGAATTGTTGCTTCTTAAACAATTAGGGTTTCAATTGATGGACTTCTGTTGGTGTTCTCTTTTGCTTTTCTTAGTTTATTGGGCAAGCTTGATTACGGGTGTTCATTTGGTATTCCTATAGTTGATTGATGTGACTGATTATTTCAAGAAAAATGGTGCTCTTCTGGTCGATTCATGGATCCAGTTCCAAGACATCTATGTTGTTATGATACTTTGTAGTTCTTTTTCAATTCATCAAATTGATTTAATCTATGGATTCAACCGTTTAGACATGATAGAATTTAATCTTTATTAGTACTTTGTAAATACCTTAATATATTTTACACTCTTATTGAATATGATAGCGGTTTTTAAATTTTTATGCGAGTTCTCATAATTTTTTTTTCTATTTAACCAGATAAAATTTATTTTTACAGACAATGACATTTAGGGTCTGTTTGGGCAGTTGTAACTTGATAGTACGCTGCTGCGGATAAACTGATTGACTATTTGTTTTTTACTGTTTGAAAATAGCTGCGCTATAGCTGTTTCTGGACAAATAACCATTTTGTCCTTGTATAGTAATGCTGTTTACAACAAAACTATTATATTAATTTATTTTATACTTTAGAAGCGAAAATCCTTACAAAAAAAAAGAAACACACCTCACTTAACTGTGAGTATCATTATTACTAAAATTAAAAAAAAATGACTATTAAAATAACATTTTAATAATACTATTTTTAAAATGCAGACGATGTATGTCAGGAGCTAAGTTGTCATCCAGAGATACTATCCATGCCTGATCACTCTCGACGGTGGAATCTTCCAGCCTATCTGCCCCTGCCCAACGAAAAAGTCATAGTTTTTCGTAATTCTCTGCGGACACCTGTAAACTTTCTTCAGTAACTATGTGGATGATGCAAAGTTAGCGGGAAATTTTGAAGTCCACAGCAGCAGCATTAGAAAATATTACTAGCATGAAAAAAATTAATTAACTTAAACATTTCTCATAAAATTATTTAACATAGTTCAGAGATGTAAAAGAATGCCACAATGGCATCACCACTGTTCCTCCGCACCACACCACCACAACACCTACACATAACTACTGTCACCATCTCCACCCACACAACAGTACTACAAACACC
Organism: Phalaenopsis equestris; assembly: GCF_001263595.1. NCBI lineage: Eukaryota > Viridiplantae > Streptophyta > Magnoliopsida > Asparagales > Orchidaceae > Phalaenopsis > Phalaenopsis equestris. Next base: position 4,528,987 of record NW_018165280.1, read on the forward strand.
TTCACACACACAACACAACAACTATTTTTACACACGAAAAACTCCACAAACCAACACACTGACTGAAACATACACAACCACACAATCACTGCCTCCAAACACATCCACCATCACCAACACATCTACAACCACACTGAAATACCCACCACCACCTCACCCGCACACAAACACATCCACCATCACCAACAAATCCACAACTACATGAATACCCAAACACCACCTCCAAACACATCACCTCAAACAACACCAAACACCACCTCCTCCATCTATACATCAACACACCAACCATGCTTCACCACCACATCCACATCCTTCAACCCAAACACATCCACCCTCACATCCACCACATAAAGGAGATAAGCCAACATCAACTAAATTTACATAATCCGTTATCAACCGAAAGATACCACTTTGCACGTGATTGCAAGCCGCTGAACGTGCATTTCAGATAAGCAGTGATTTCACCAACTAAGAACGTAAAAGGGCAAGTATAAAACCGATATCTAACTTCAACCGAAACCAACACCCAAGTCATCGCAATTCCCCACCAACACCAACCGAAAACCAATTAATCATAAGCAATTGTTAAATCAAAAACCTCAAAATTCTTGAGCACAGTAGGTATTAACCAATGGGATGGGGAACCACCGCACAGAAGAGACCACTAATTTCTCGGGCATTATAAGCCTTTTACAAAATCAAAAGCCACATATTTCTTAGGGTACGGATTAACCAACCAGAAGAATAAGAATTTGCAAAACCAAATTCTCAGGCATTAAAAGCCTTTTGCAAAATCAAAATCTAGTTAGGGTACATTTTACTTAGCACGAAAAAGAAGAACCGCACAGAGGAACAACCGTAAAGCCACATCCATGAAATTTTTAGCCATATAGGCATTTCCGAAAACAAAAACAATAGCATACTTAAGGTAAGAATTACCTAGCAAGAAGAGGCACCACAACATAAATGAACCATCCGATAGATAAGAAAGCACCACATCAAGAAGACACCACATCAATATGACACCACACAGAGGAACCCTATCCGTGAGAATCGCGAGCGAGAGAGAGAGAGAGAGAGAGAGAGAGAGAGAGAGAGAGAGAGAGAGAGAGAGCTCACTTTATCCGTGAGAACCTCGCTAGAGAGAAAGAGGCAACCCTATCCTTGAGAATCACGCAAGAGAGAGAGGAGAGTTAAACAAGTTTTGCGAGAGAGAGAGAGAGGATCGCTGGAGAGGAGCGTGTCGCTAGGGAACGACAAGAGAACGAACTGCAACGGTGTGAGGAGAGGAGCAACGGGATCACGAATAAGGAAGGAACGCGGGCCGCGGGGGCATGCCCATGGCTGTATTTCCTTCGGTGTTTTTAATAAGTCGCCACGCCGCGAGTCGCCAAATGACCCCAATTGCGTCTCCATGTCTCGCCGTGGCTCTGTTGCAGCTCCAAACGGGCCCTTAATTAGTTCATTTGGTGGTGGAATAATGGGACACAAAATGTTATCAAGCAAAATATTTGCTTTTAAGCTAATAAAAAAGAAGAAGAAGAAGAAATACTCCTTTTTAAATATTTATAAGAAAGTTAGAAATCTTAAAATGAACATAACAAGCAAAATCAAAGTTGCAACTCTTGATGATCAAATGATTATATGAAAGATAAGGCAAGAGAAAGGAGCTCAAGAGAATTTGATAACTGTAGATTAGCATGGGGATGATATGATGCGAGTTAAAAATAAATATATTATATAAAAATGGAAGTACGATTTTGAGAAGATATAAAATGAGATTGTTTTGGTAGAAAAAAATTTAGCTGAACAAGAAGAGTGGATTCTTCAATTCTATCATAGATTGATCTTAATAAATGAATTTTAGTTTACTTTGAATGAAGATAGATGAAGCTAAATCTCTAGTCCTGGTTAAGATTTACATTATGGTTTGGAGTGTTATGTGAAATGTTGGAGTAGTTTGATTAACAAATATTTCGATGAAATCTAATGAATTAGATGGGTGCCAAATGATTGAAGATTTAATATTTTGGTATCAATTATTTGAGAACAAATGTGTTCAAAATTGTGATGATTTTAAGGTTTTTAAGCTCATAAGTCATACAATGAAGTTATGTGAGAGGGTATTGCAATATAGACTTGCAAAATTACTTTTTTGTCACATGAATTTGGCTGTGTGCGGCAATCTTTTTTGTGAAGAAACTACTGAAAAATTATAGAGAATAATGAAAGAATCTGCATATTATTTTTTTATTGTTGAGAATCATTTTATTCATATGGTGGACTTAGAAGAGAAAAATGTGTAGAAGTAATTACAAATATTTATGATGGTACCATGCGTAACATTTTATCAAGTATTAATATTTAGGTTGCATTTTTATTTCACTGGTTATGAAAGTGCTTGTAAAAGATGTTCAAAATTAGTTAATATAGTCTATTATGATAGGAGAGCTATATGTTGAAGCAAATGAAAATTAGAACAACGGAAGAAACTTCTAAAAGATAGAGTTTATTATTAGTAGGGGTGTCAATTCGTGTCTGACCCAAAAATGATCTAACCTGAATAGGTCCGACCCAAACCCAACCCGAATTTTATACTAGTCCAAAATCAACCCGAATACGACCCGCCTTCAACCCGCCAACTTGAACCCGACTAGTATAACCTGTTTAACATAAGACATAACAACTATTTGAGTTTAAATCAGGTCAAATTTCAATCAATTTGGGAAAAATTCCGGGTTGACAGGTTGATTTCAAGTCAATTACAACTCATTTTGAAGTTGTTTTCGAGCTAGCAGATCAACCCAAACCCAATACAAAAAATTAAATGGGTTATAATGTTTAACCCAAACCCAAATAAAAAATTATTTGGGTTGACCCGAACTCGATTTTCTTGAGGCAGGTTCTTATCGAGTTGTCATATTGGGCCACTTTTTGACACCCTTAATTATTAGTATAAAAAGGATGGGTGTAATAGGTTTAAAGATAGGCGGACAACATTAAGAAGTGTTTCAATGGTATTGGTTAACTATACAAAGTCTCAATTAGAAAACTTTTGTTTTGTTATGTGGATATACATATAGCTCGTTAAAGAAGTTACTGATTATTAAGTTATGGACGATTGAAATAGAATTAAGTGGTTTGAATATATGTAATAGAGGGTGTAAGATGTACCGATAAAGTGACTAGTAAAATAATGGATGTTGAATGATATGAAGAAAGATGAATATGATCAATGATTGTGGAAAAAAAATTGCACAAGAGATGGAACATCTTGAGAGGGATAATTTATTGAGCCAGCTTTAAATAAATTTAATAAGGCTAACTAGTTTGGAATTTTAAATCCACTACTCCTAATTTAATTGCTCGCTGATTTTTTTTGTTTTTTATTTCCTCATAAATAGCCCCACTCCTCTGGCAATTTGCTAACCTTTCCAACGCTAATAAGGGTAGCAATTTGTATTTTCAAGGTTTTTTGGGATCCTATATGAGTTATCCATGAGCTTATATTGCTTTAGAAGAATCCCAAATGTTTGGAAAGTGTGATAGTCTGTGCTAACAGGCTGGCTTGGTGTATCAGTGTACAAGAAAAACTTTTTTTTCAAATGTGACAGGTTGTGCCAAGATATAATTGTAAACTGTTTTGGCTATTTCTGTTAATGTGAACCATTTTTTGATAGATTTTTAGATTGTGATGCCTCCTCATAGCCTATGGGGCATATATCTCACCATAATTCTCAACACTTATTTTTGCCAGGAGTTTTTAAAGATGCCATTTTCTTTGAAGCGGTTGACCCTCACACCCCCAGTTCATGATGCGCAAAATCACCTTTTGGTTGCAAATTTATATTTCTACAAAATATAATAAACTTTGTATTAAGACTACTCAGGCTCTAATACATATGTAGGTTTCTCAAGAAAACTTCATACACATTATGTCATATTGATACAAATTCAGGAAAGACTTAAGGCAAATGGCTCCAGTATCGTTCACAGTGGACAAGATATATGGAACTCAAATGGGAGTGAAGGGAAATCCTATACTAGAGAAATAATATAACGAAAATAGCAAAATGGAATGTGCTATATAACGAAGCCAACAACCATACTTTTAAAGCAAAATAGCTGGCATAATATCTAGTTATGTGATGCGAAACAGACTTAACTTTATTTAAGCTAATCATGATGATCAAATGGCGCTTGAATAAAGCTTAAGAATTTTACAATATAGTTCCATTCTGAGAAAAAAATTTTAAATGTTTTATTAGATATATGGATCCAGTAAAAGCTTAATGATAAGCAGTTAGTAGCTTAATAATTAGGGTTGGTAGACATGATTTGCTTATAATGTTGTGTGTAATAAATGGATAATGACGGGATGACGTCCAATGTCCAAAGTATTGGTAAAAACTCTAAAATCACAGAATTGTTAGAGGCAAATTAATATTAATTTCATAGAACATTATATATCACATCAAAAATTTCCATCTACAATCATTGTCCGTAACATTTAATGAGTGAAATAACTACAAATCAATGTCACCAATGTAATAATGTTCTATCATCATTGGCATTAAAGCGGCCATATTGGTTTGCTCGTCAATTACTGAAGAATTTTAAAAAATGATGTCGGTTGTGGCTCAGCAATTTTAATTTTGGCGTATAATCAAAACTTTTGGAAATATCAAATCCTGCTGAAAGAAAAAGTATTATTTTTCAAAATCAGTCAAGCATACGAGTTATAATGTCGTTCAGTCATCCATATTTTCTAAAGAGCGCAAAATAAGATTTTAGCATTAGATATTATAAAATGTAGTCATTCCAATCTCAACAAACCTGATATCAAGGTTTTTCGCTGACTAGGATAACAAGGAGGTAACATTATTTATAATAGTTATTAGGTTCACATGAGGTCTTGTCACTTGAAGAGATACGGGTGATCACCAACTCGTGGTGGCAAACTAGTTTTGGTGAAGTGGAGGTGTTGTGGTCATGGTGTGGGAATATTATTGAGTTATTGATTAGGATGGTGCTAGAGGGCTTAGGAGATTGTGACAGAAAATTAGGGTTGGGAGATATCTTGAACGAATTATAGAGAAGATAAGTGGTGCATGTGGTCAAGGGTTAATAAAGCATGATGGGGAGGAGGCTAAGGCCGGCTCATGTAAAAGACAACATTGGGTTTGTTGGTTATGGTGCAATGAGTTTGCAAACATCTAAAGCGGGAGAGGGCAATTAGAAATGGGAGAGGGCAATTAGAACAAATGCCGTAATGGGAGGCCGTTGGGAGTATTAGAATTAGTAGAAGATGCATGGGAGGAGATTGGATTGAACTCCAACATAAATGACATATGATATGTTGTCTGAATTAGATGAGAGGGGCAATCCCCACTTAAATGCAACGTAGTAGCCACCATTATTCCCTTTGAGGAAAGAACATTGACCATCCCTTAGTTATATTTAGGGCATCAACAGTCATTTGAAGTAAAAAAAAAGTTATTTTGGATGCATATAATGCACTTTACCAGTCTTGTTTGCAGTATCAGTTGCTTTTGTGAGCTGAGACACCTTGCTAAGGTTTATGCTTAGTGTGATATCATAAGCTCTGATTTCCTGAGGGCTCATATAGGATCACTTTCAGTTTTTTATTTTTTGTTTTTGCTTTTATTTTGTTTATTTAGTTTTAAGATAAAACTAAAAAATGTTTTGGCACTCTTATAATTTTTCTTTTTTTAAAAACAATAAATAAAAAATATATTTGGTATTCATATGCATTTGAGTTGCTGTAATAGGTGTAGTTGGAAGACATCTCCGGCAGCAGCACTATGTAGAAGCATAGCTTGTGCTTGGTTGAACCGTGAGATAGCTCACCGTAACATACAACGGCTAAGAGTTTGCCGGAAATGGATTCTTTGGTGGAGAATTAACAGCAACGGCAGTGATGAAGCTGACTGTAGCATACAAAGGCTAAAAGTTTGCCGAAAATGATTTTTTTGGTGTATAATTCACAACTGCTGCAGTGACGGTACCAGAGACCTCTCATTCATCTTCCTTGTTTTATTTTCCCGTAATTTCTTTCCCCTTTTTCTTGGAGATGTTCTCTGGTTGTGGTGAACTCATTCGAGATGGTAGTGGCTGCTAATTAAGTGTGGGTCAAGGCGAACGGTGGGGTTTTCGACCTAGCTTCTCGGATAGAAGCAGAGGAGGATGGGTCGCGGTGGGAAACTATAAGCTCCGCGGCGGGAGGTTGACATCATTCAAAAAGGAGAGATGAGGAGTTTTTATGTTTTTGTATTTTTCTAAAAATAAATCGGGATAGCCAAAAGTTGTTTTAAAAACCCACCAAAAACACAATTTATGAGTTTTTCACTTTTTCTAAATGGTTAAAAACAACACCTTTAAAACAAAACAAAAAACAAAAACAAATACATTTATTATTATTATTTTTTTTTAAAGAAAAAAAAAAAAACGGTCCCAATAGTCCCTTAGTTGCTGGATGTAGTCTATTTAATTTGATTGAAAGGTCCTTGCTAGCAGCACTGTGCCGCATAAGAGAAAATTTTTGACCTGATGCATGTTCGTTTAATGGAACAATTTTAAGTAGATTTTAGTTAAAGGATTTTGTGCTTTATCAATTGTACTTCATGATTTATTACTTAGAAAACTTTGTAGGTTCTTATCTTAACTGTAATTTCATAATGCTATTTTATTGTGAATCATCTAGTTTGAGGGCCTCTGTCATAACCATAATTTTTATGGTGTTATTTAGCAGCAAATCAATATGGCCAGAGAACACTTGCTATATCAATATGAGATATTTTGAGAGTAATCATAGGAAGCTTATATGTGTGGAAATGTAGTGTGGAAGAGGAATAGAGATTGGGTAAGAGAATTTAGGAGAGGTTGAGCGGCTGGAGCAGTCTGGGAGAGGAATAGAGAGCTTGCGGGCGAGGATTTTTTTTCTTTTTTTTTTGTAATTATTATTATAATTTTTTTTCAATTAATCAGGGATTGACAGTTGAATACGACACCAATGACACCAATGATTGAAATCAACAAGAATTCAAGGATTTGATGAGATGCGATTGAAATAAATTTGAGTTTCCTTATATTTTTATTTTTTCATTAATCGAATCGAATAAAAATTATAGGAAAAAATAATTATGCAAAATAAATAGCACAATTTCTCATTACTCGCGCATCCCAAATTGCATTTTGTTGCCTCGAGTGTAGCCAATTTTTTGCGTTTTGTCTTTTTATAGTGACCTATGTAATATATTTATTTTTATGAGGTATTTTTGATATCTCGGGCACGTTGGGACAATTAATTTTTCAAAATGGGCGATGTTTGTGTATGTTTGCACATCATTGTGTCTGTAATCTATTGTTTTGGTTGTGTTTTATTGAATGTATCGTGAGGGTTCTTTTAAGATAATTTTGTAGTCCCATATGCAAAAACATTTTCTGTTTGTGAAAAGGGAGATATTTAAATATTATTGATGGCCAGTCTTGAGATATGATACATTCGTTCTTCATCATTGTTGTATTAAATTAAACTGAGCTATGGGATATATGCATTGGTCGATAACATGTAATCTATGGGATGCAAGGTCCTTAAGACCCTTTGGTGACTCATACAATATCTTATCCAAGTAAAACAAACTTGGAGGGACTCGGTTGATCAAATCGGATCCCATTCAAGTTGGTTGGCATGAGCAATCTTGTTCTTTTGCATCGACAATTATTCTTAAGGATGGCATGGACAATTCACAAGCAAGAGGAAAGAGGAAGGAGATCTTGGGGTTAGCTTGTTACTATAATATTTAATTTAAAGAGGATTTACATGCATATCACTCAAATGTTATTGATTTATATATTTAGCACCTAAATTTCATTATATATGAAATATAACACTCACTTACCCTTAGTTAATGTACAAAACCATCACCAAAGAAGGAAAGGCGACAGGATCTCATCGGGCTAGAAACTACCATGACAGGATGAGGAAGCCATGATAGGTTCTCGTTGAGGCTTGTCTAGATTAGGAAGTCGTGATGGAGGGGGGTCACGATGGACCAAGGAAGCTGTGGATGAGAAATTTTCTAGAGGATCTCATTGGGAAGGGTCGTGATGAGGTTGGGGAAGGGGATTCGCTTATCCAGCGACATGTGTAGTGGCAAAAGGCAATGAGATTGGCGATGGGGAGAAAATGGTAACAGAGAGTTTGAGTTAAGTATTCTTTTTAATGTTATTTGAAGTTTTGAGTGTTATGTGAGTAATAGTGAAGTTTAGTTGTTAAATATGTGAGCGGATGAGTTTTGTGTGCTATGTATTTTCATCCCTCTAATTTTAATTATTGTTTGTCAAGAAATGAAAACTATAGCCTTGCACACGAATTAAGATTTATTGGCCTTTTTGTCAAGATAACAAACTGTGCTGATGATTTTAAGACTCCAAAAATTTCATTTGGATGTTTAACATTTTGATTTGCTCATGCAGGAGACCAGGGAAAACTACGCAAACCCCAAGACATGTCTTTTTCATGTTCTCTTCAAGGTACGCATTTTGGGGTTTCATTTTGATGCTTTGAACTGCTGCGCATCTGCTATTTTTGTGAGCTCATCTGTTGTCTCATGACGGCACCAGGCTGCAGCATTGGCCTTTTACATCCTCTCAGCTATCTTCTTCAGTAGCTTTGTTATTATCTTTGTGGTTACTGTCTTTTTGGCGGCTCTTGATTTCTGGGTTGTAAAGAATGTTAGTGGACGGATATTGGTTGGTTTGAGATGGTGGAATGAAATAAACGAACAAGGGGAGAGTGTATGGAAATTTGAATGCTTGGATCAAGAGGTGCTTAAAACTCTATATGATTTGTCATTCAATTAATTTATATTGTCATAAACATTTTATTTGTTTGAAATTTTTGCATGTGCAGTCTCTTGCTCGGATGAATAAAAAAGATTCATGGCTCTTCTGGTGGACGCTTTACCTCAATGTGAGTAGGTTGGTCTGATTTGCATGAAATAAATCATTTTGCAGGCTTGTTTTACCTTTTATTTCGATAGAATATTTGATTAGTGAGGAGTATTTACTGTTTATTATTTTTGGCTGTTAAGATGATTCTTACTTGATGCAATCAACGTTTATAAACCGGACCGAACCGGCTAGCCGGTTCGACCAGTTCGAATCGTGAATCGGCCGGTGGTCCGGTTTGGGCTGGCTTAAAAACCGTCCCCGCATCAAACCAGTTTGAACTGGCTTGGAACTAGCAAAAATCAACCGGTTTGACCCCTAAACTGGAAATTTTATCTTTTTACATTTATACCACCAATTTTATGTATTTTACATGTCTAATGCCTAAACTCTATTTTTTACATTTATACTACCCAAATCACTCATATCACATTAAAAACATTATAAATAAATTCAATTTACATACATGCCACCCAATTTTATTTATTTACATTACACCTAAACTCTCTTTTCTTACATTATACCACCAAAATCATCTATATCATATAAAATATCACTATTTTTAAAACGTGAAATATAAGTTTTCATGCAATGATAAAATAACATTAAAATTAAAATTTAGGTGTTAGATATTTAAATGCGTAGGAATTGAGTGTTATGTAAGTAGGGCTGTCAAAACGGCTCGTGTTCGACTCGTTAAGAAGCTCGTGTTCGACTCGTTAAT
>NW_018165280.1:4538908-4564819 GCF_001263595.1 Phalaenopsis equestris
AGGACGCTTTGTTCGTGAACAGCTCGTGTTCGGCTCGTTAAGCAAACTGGCCGAACACGAACACACTTTTTGAGCTCGAAATATAAACGAGTGCGGCTCGTTTACACCCCTATATGTAAGTCTTATTTATTATCATTTTTTAATACATTTATGATTTATTAGGTCTTCTCGTTGAACCCGGTTCAACCTTTGAACCTTGAAGCCCTCCTACTACCGGTTTAATTTTTGGTCCGGTTTTCAGAACCTTGGATGCAATCTATTTATTAGAACCTACAGATTTAGAATTATGTTTAGGTCTACACGTATTTTGACCGAGCATAGTAAGATTTTGCTATGCAATAAACTCCCATAATACGTGTGCTTTCTTTTGCCCCCACTCCTAGCCATTAATAAACAGAGAAATTTACATGCATACCACAATTTTTATATATTTACACACCCAAAATTTGATATTTACACTTATAATACATTGATGTCTTAAATCTGTGCATAAAAATATATATTTTGCTTTAAAATGATAACAATGGTGGTATTTTTGAGGTGTGTTAAAGATTTGAGTGGCATGCATGTAAATATAAATATTTAGGTATTAGATATGTAAAAACATAATAATTGTGTGATACGCATGTAAATGTTTCTAATAAATATGTTCAAGAGGCACAAAGCCAATAACATGTTCGTATTACTGCCATCAAGAAAAGAGCATCAGGGGAAGTTTGGTTCATTAATCTATATTATATAAGATTTATGAGTGTAACCCTTATAACCCTTTTTTGACTGAAAAAGGTTGAGACCCATTTGTTTCATCAGAACCGAGATTATAAGTGAGCTCACTGTATTACGTTTCGCCGCATTTCATTTCACAGGTCACTCAAAGAACTCTGTTTTGACTCCCCGAAGTATTTATCATCCATTTCTAACAACCATCGTCTCGCAGCAGCACATGCTTTTTGACTTCTGATAAAGTTTTTGTGGAGTCATTTATTTTTGGGTCATTTAGATACAAGCGCACAATTCTTATGTATTTACATATCTCACACCTAAACTTTCATATTTACACAGCACTTAATTAATACAAAAAAAAAAAAAAAAAAAAAAAAAAAGCACTATTACCACTTTTAAAAAGTGAACACATCTTTTCATGCATAGATTTAGATCACCAAAGTGTAATGCATGCAAATATGAAAGTTTGGATATGAGATATGTAAATACATAAGAATTGTGTTACGTATGGAAAATTTTCTTTACTTTTTATCAGTTTTCTCAATAATTGATGCTTTTTGAGTCTTCTTTTGGAGTCCCACTGTTGTAGACAAGCTAGCAAACACGTGCGTTATATCTTCCTAAATATAACCTGAAGATTTTTTTTCTACTATGGTGCAGGCTGTTGCGTGGATAATTCTTGGAATATTTTCGCTCATTAGGTTCCAAGCTGATTATCTACTTGTAATTGGTGTTTGTTTAACTCTCAGTATTGCAAACATTGTTGGATTCACTAAATGCCGCAAGGGTACGTCTTTTTATCTAATCCTATTGCCTCTCTCCTTCATCATCTATCACTGATTAAGATCACGTTTGGAGATGGAATATGGAAGTTGTGGTTGAGGGAACATTTCTCCCATTCATTATGAAAGCTTATTTATGATGATATTCATATAATTCTTACAAGAATATTGACTTCGGATTTCTAAGATTCTTTTGGCAAAGAATTTTTTTGTTTGCATTATTTTTGGTACCCTTAACTGCAACAAAAATACCAATTGCTCAACCTAAGCCAATAAAAGTTAGCAAAAAAAAAAAAAACCAAACATTTGTATCTACTAATGATATTGATTTTCAGTGATATACTGTAAAATTTATTTGCATGCTTACAACCATACGAGTTACTGCCCCCTGAGGGCCAACACATGCATTCTTACGGTTTTGTAATGACAAACTAGTTGGGTTTTTATATCATATACTTGAGTGCATTATCTTATTCTTAGATGTCATATTGAAATTATAAAGGTTGTCACTGCACCTTTGTTGAATTTCAGCATTGTTGCTTCTAGAAATTTTAGAGCAGTTACAGACAAGCGCATTATTTAGATAATATTCCGTAATTATAGGATTTATTTCCCATTTTTTGTTTTTTTAAAGATGTTTCTTCCATTATTATATGATTTGGTTTCCATTTGTTATGCTTCTTGTTGGGTGTTACCGAATTTTCATTTTTGTACTTTCTTAACCTTTCAAGAGGCATTTTGAACCAATTTTATTTTCACTTCTGATGTTCTTTCAAAAGTACTTCTGTTTGATGAAATTTTCACACTTTTTTTTATTATTTATTTTTAAAATATTAATATAAATTTTAAATATTTTTTATTATTTTTAAAAACATGTTAATTATTTTCAACAAGTCAAATATGTTCATTTTAAAACAAAATACAAACAAAACAAGATATAAATAAAGAATAAAAAAAGAAGATTTCAAGTGGCTCTTAGTTATATTAGAAATTATATGTAATACTGAAAAATTCAACATATCTAAGATTTCAAATGGCTCCTTGTTATATTAGAAATTATATGCGATACTGAGAAATTCAAAATATCTAAGAGTACCGTCTATATTTTCCTTGTTATATATTTGTTTCTATTTTCTTAGTTATACAACACTCAAGACTTGTTTGGGATTGCTATTGTTCTTTTTTTTTTTTGCTTTTATTTTAAAATTATGTTTCTTTAGTGTATTTTTTATATGTTTTTATTGTTTTTTTAAACAAGTTAGCTTGTCTTTAAAAAGATTCAAAATACCTAAAAATCATTTTGAGTGTTTTTAAAAATAACTAAACATGTTATGACACATCAAATATATTTTTGTTTCAAAGAAAAACATAAATAAAATAGAATAAAAATAAAAAAATAAAATCTAAAGGGCTCCCAAAGGGTCCCTGAAGTTTTAATTTATTAGCTGAATAAAAGTGAAGTATTTGCTAATTTTCGTGTTTTTAGGTTGAAGGAGCATAAAATTGTATTGAAACGGGGTTTTAGACTTTTGATTTATGTCTTCCTAAGTGGGGCACACTTTCCAAAATTATTGGAGTGAAAGCAGAAGAGACTAAACTTTGTTGTAAGACAGTTAAATGGTTTGAATTTTCACACTTTTTTATGACTTTTTTTCCTAGTAATATGTTTGATTTTGATCCTGATTGCATCGTTATGGGAGGGGTAAAGCTTCAAATCCCAGACATTCAATCCACTTCGAATGGCCGGGATTGATTCAACAAGCTTTTTTTTCCACCTTATTTTCTTTCTTTCAAAATTAGTCAAGAAATGTCAATTATTCATACAGAGTTATTTGTCCTCTCCATATTTCATGTTAACTATAGAGGATTCAAAATCATATTTTCACAATCACACTCTCTTCTGCAATCAAATGGTCCTTCTCGGCAACGCTTTCATTGATCTCTTCATACTTTTGAACCTAACATTGCAGATGCGAAGAAACAGATTCAACAATTTGCTTCTCAGACAATTGCATCAAAGCTCTCATCAACATTGCAGTCTGCCTTCAGCCTGGTGTGAGCTCGAAACTGTAAATTTATTTCTGCCTTGGTTATTTTTATTACCTCCCCAAATTTTGTTCAATTTAGTTGAGCATCTTATGTTTTCTATCACCCATGTGTTTTTATTATTTGAGCTTCGAAATTATAAATGTGGATATAATTTCAGTATTGGAAAACAACAGACTTTTATCATTGGCCTTTTCTCCTTTATTTTCCAAGTAAATTCATTTATTTGTTTTGTTGCAAGTCATTGAAAATGAGATTTGAAATATGAGCTCAGTTAATTTGGTTTGGTGTGAAGTAAATTTTAATGATTAGCAAGTCCTATTCACTTTTAGACTGCTGAAATTTGGCTGGGCCTATGACCCATTATATATAAAATTGTTTTTCACATTTTATAAGATTCAAATCTTTCATATCATTTAAGAAGCCATTATTTTGAACTTTATAATTGTGTATAAAAAATTTGTAATTTTACTAGTGGGCATGTAAATTTAGTGGGATAAAGGATTGCTTGTTTTGGCAATTTAATACATTTTTTCTTCTAAATAAAAATTATTATTTATTTTATTAAATATATTTAAAAATAAATATTTGATTTGAATCATATTAAATTAGTTACCTGTCCATGAATAGAAATAAGATCATCCTGCCTTGCTGATGTGAGAACTTGATGGTAGATTATAAATTCATTTATATAATGAATATTATGATATATATCTTCAGTTTATTTCAAACGAATGTCTCATGCACAAAATACTAACACATTATGCACTTTAAATTCTCATAGATCATCCAAACATATAAAAAAATATTTGGCAAAAATAATGTCATTTTAGCTATATACGATATCCTTTTAAAATTCTTCCTTGATGAGAAGTATACTTTAGTGGATTTTTTTCAAAAGCCAGATGATCAAATACCGATTAAAATAAGAAAAAAACTGTTAATCAAATTCTCCTCAATGATAGTACACATTCCTTTTCAAGCAAAAGCTAAAATAATCTAAAATAAATAATAAATTTTAAATATTAGATATGTAAATGCATAGGTATTGTGTGATGACTGTAAATCTTTATCGTTTGCATGATTTAAAGAAATAAAATTTTGAACTTCTTGGCTAAAATTTTGGGTTGAAAGGGCCAAGCAGTTCTAAAATATATCCTAAAAAAGCGGAGAGTTAAACCCTTAAAAAAATACATCTTTTTGCCACGACATCGAGTTTGGAGGCTTGTTATGACTTTTTTTAATCTAAACCTTAAATCTCTCTCTAAGCTACTTCCTATAAATCAATCTTGGGAGTTGTCATCTTAAACACCAAAGAGAGAATATTTCAGGAGAAAAAAAATTTTAAGCGAAAAGGAAAATAAAAGGGATTAGTTGTTTATTCTTCATAATGGATCACATTACGCTTGAGCTCCAATCATTCAAACTTCATCTTACCATCCCCCCGAATCGACGATTCCGTCTCCCACAAAGAATGACATTAGTCTACCTTCCTAGAATTAATGAAACTCCACTGGCAATTAATGGCGCCAACATCCCTGCTAATAAGGAGGCTATGATAGAACTTTGTCGAATTACCCTAAATAAATATCACTCACAAATCAGAGGTTGTGTTTGCAAGTTCAGATCAAGTTTGTATTGGCAATGAGATTTGCTTTGAGGTTTGGATCAATGGAAAAAAAAACTATACGAGGGATTTTCCGACGAGGTGCAAAATGGGAGTTGGGCTGTGAAGAAGTCAACTTGCCGGAATGGGCAGAGATAAGCGTGGTGACAAAGCAAGGGCTTTCGATGCGAGAGCAGATGAAGCTAAAGAGAAAAAGATTTTATTCTTCGTTGTTGGTAATAAAGAAGGAAGATGAGATGGAGCCAGAAAATAAGAAAAATGAGATGAAAGGATTTGATAGTTCCTATCAAGTGAAGGAAAAGAGGAAGGGAGATGGAGATGGAACAAAGAAAAAATATTAGTTGGGCGTTAAATGTGGGAGTTTGGGTAGCATGCATAGGAGTTGGGCTTTTTGTTTCGAGATCTTGTTTGAAGAGATTTGTAGGCTTGAAGTTATTTTGAGAATATGTGTGTGTGTATTACGTTGAGCTCTCTTCATTTTTTTTCTAGAGATGAATCATTGTTTACATGCCAATATATGTGAATAATTCTAATATTTGTTATATTTTAACTTTTTTTCTTTCTCAAATAGTATCCTAATGTTTTAATGTTTACTTTTCATTTGTACATCGAATTTTATTTAACATGTTTTTATTTCGTTTTTGGTTGACTGAATTAAAAGAAAACAATCCACAATTTTTTTTTCATGGAATTGTAATTTTTGGAAATAGTATAATATAAGAAATATTTTAAAATATACTTACATTTTCTATTTAAACACAATTTACAATGCAATTGATTGCAGATTATGTACAAGAAACTTTTCATCCTACTACTAAAATGATAGAGGCGAAATAAGAAAAACAAAATTGGATTTCATGATTTTAGTTTGACTTTGAAAAATTTGTTTATAGTTTGACTTTCAAAAAAATATGTGATTAAAATGTGCTTGATTTTGACTTTATTATTCTCTTGAATTTTGATTTTCATAAGTAGGTGGGCTTGTTTTAATATTTCTCATTTTTAATTTAAAATTTTGGTTAATTTGAATTTCATGATTTTAGTGTGTTTAATTTGATCAAATTTTAACTTTCATGACTTTTATTTTGATTAGTGACTAATGATTTTAGTAAAATTGGATTCAATATGGAATTTAATTCTATGTTCATTTGATGATTTTGTCTTCAATTTTAATATTTCTCTTTGATTTTTTGGAATTTTTGTTGATCGAAATTTTATTTCTTCTGCAGGTTAGATTTTTTAATTTTTGATTGATTGAAACATATTTTTAGGCATAGATAAGCTGTTTGTTGTTAAATATGTAAAGGCATAGGAATTGACTACTGTGTGTAAAATCACCCCGAAGTTTAATTGCCCACATTGCCTAAATTGACTATAGATCATGAACTTATCCCATGAGCTAAGATTTATTAGATGCATTTTATTTTATATGAAGTATACTCGACATAATCACCCGCCACAAGAATATGATACAAAGCAAACACACCTTCCCCCACCAAAAATACCCATAAAATTAACTTTACTAGTTTGACCAAAAATACCCATAAAATATAAAAATCACAGCATATACATAGATATGCATATTCATATACCACTATAAATACATGAACAAGTTACACAATGAATATGTATATATGTGAATATGACATACAATCTCACATGTGTAAAATATATATTTTCATATATAAACATAATCAAGGAACTATCAACTTACACACAAGGCTTCCATGCTTTTAGCTTGTTAAAGAAATGAATTTATAAAATTTGGTTATGCGACGGGCTAGTTATCGTGCTGGTATAACATAAACAATAAGCTTTCTTAACAGCCTTACAAGAATGAAAAAGTGAAAAATAAATCAGCTTCGATTCAAAGTGGAACTTATTTAAAATGTCAATAGTTGAGAGCAATTATCAGCACCCTCCTTCAGCAGAGGTAACAATAACTTGGCATTTATTTAAAATATCATATCTGCTGAAACTATCATACAGATTTGATAAGTAATGAAATGAGGTAGTTTCATCTCTTAAAAAACACATTTTTTGAATGACCAACCTGAAGTATATTATGTACAACCGTATGCTTAATTGAACCCTGAAGGGCTTTTATGCAAAAACTTCTACGTGGCTGGAGATTTTGGAGCTGGGCCCAGATACTAACCTTCAATCTTGCTGAATCTAAACTAAGTTTCTCTTCAACCTAATCATTTTGGAATCAGCTCAACATCATCGAATTCGTCGAAGTAATCACAGTGATAACACGGCCGTTTGATGAAACCATGAACCGGGATCCACAAATTCCATTCCTTGTAGAAATCAGTCACTAACTTAGATCAAAACCAGCATCCGCATTTATGGCATAGATCAATTTGTTTCTCATTTGCTCTATGCTGTATCAGATAAAAAGAAATTTTATGTGTGGTGCATCTATTTACATTAAAAAAAAAAAAGGCAGAATAAAGCAACTACAACTATGGGAAAGACCTAACATTTCTAAATTAGATGAAGCCAAAGAACTTTAAAAATCCAATGGCAAAATTAGGGAAAATATGAAATCGGCGAAATAGTCCCGTGACTTTTTGCATGGAGTCATTCTAGTCCGTGAGTATATAAAAGTGTTAATTTCCCCATACTCTTTTAAATAGTCCCCAAAAATAATTATTTCAGCCTTAATTTAAAGTTTCTTGAGACCAATTTGACACTTTTATAGAATCTGGGACTAAAATGGCCGCTTGTTAACGGTCAGGGGACTACTTTGACACTTCACTCTTTTGAGAAAGGATGTATGAAATTGGATTAAGATTGCAATGCCTTCTTTTTGGAACTTTCATCTTGGTAAAGGTGGTAACTCTCTATGATATTTTGAAAGCTGATCTCCAGCTATCAAAACTATTTTCCAGGTGGATAAAAGTGTAAAAAAAAAAAGAAAAAAAAGAAAAAAAACATAAGTAAAATTCGACTTTTGAAGAACGAAAGAAGAATGAAATTAAGCCAGTTTCAGTTACCACGTTCATATGCATATAAAGAATTTTTTAACATGACAATTTCTTCAAGAAAATTAATGGCAAAGCAGGCCACTGCGAATTTATAGTTTTAATAACGAAAGGAAATAGTTAATACCGTGCCTTCTGTATGATTAGAAAGCAGTTAAGTTACTGGATAATGTAACAAAACTGGGAATAATTGCTCACCTTTTATATGGAGGGAGCTTCAGCAAATTCATGCAGGTTGCGGTAGTTGGCAAACGATCCAGATCTTCTTCAGCAACAATTGAAGGAGCAGCTCTGTGCGTAAAATACATTCAGTCAAGCAAAAATTCCATTTCAGAAGCAAAAACATATGAATGGCGAAAGAACAAAAAATTAACCTTTGTATGCAGAATTTAGGTTCAAGGTACCTAAATCCAAGGAGTGGTCCTCGAGAACATCCTGTAACAAATCTACAAGAAGTAATAATTATGTCAACCTGTGCATTGAGAATTGGAAATTATAGAGCAATATTAAATTAACAATAAACACAAACTGACTGACACCATGCTAGAGTGCTTAGAAGGTGTTTTAAGGATTCAGGTGTTTGTTAGGGAAGTGTTAGAAAGTTAGTATAAAGGGTTGGGAGAAAAAAAAAGGGGAGTTGCAGAGGGAAACTGCCATTCCAGCTGTTGTCCAACCCAAAATCAGCAGGGAACACAGTATGACAACAATAAAGGCGAGGTACGGCCATCAAGAACTTGTTTCTGAATGAGCTAAAGACACTTGCAAAATGAAGATGGCAATAGTCCTTGGGCCAAAAAATCAGAGTACAATCTCGAAATCACAAAATCACATCAAAGTCTCCAAACAGCCAATAAAATATGAATAGTTGCCCTCAGAATAACACTAATTCTAATTAAAATACTACTAAAAAAGGGGCAACACAAGGGCAGGCGTAATTAAGTAGCAGGAGAATCCCACTACAGAGATTTCACTAGATGGAAATTCCACCCTGTTTGATCCAGAAATCACAGGATGGCGCTCATGCGTTCGCCCAGAATGAGGTTCCGTGTGCTTGGAATGCTCCCACATCATTCTCTCTGAGTGGAAGAGACCTTGACGCAAGCTCTAACAGGGACCAGGCGCTGAATGCGCCCCGAAGCTTCGTGGCGCTTCGGTCCCGAGAACTCGCGAAGCTTCGATGGACAAGGAAGGGGATCGCGAACCCTCGTGATGCAGGGGTTGCTTCGCGTATCTTCCATACCCGACTTCTTCTGGATTCTTCTTACCTAACTACTCCTCTTCCTTTTGTGTAGCAATAGGAGGTTATAAATAGCTATCGCTGTGTGTAGGAAGAAGTTCTAGTAGAGTTATTTTCTGATCTCCTGTGTGGAGTTTCTTTCCACTTTGTGGCTTGTATCCAAGCAAGTGCTGTTACTCCAACTGTATCCTCTCCGAGGTGGCGATCATACCCTCCCTTTTTAACTTCCCCAAACCATCTCCTCTACACTCCTTAGCAGCCGAACTCTCCCTCCGTCACCCCGACACCCAACCATTTCCCCTTCCTGCAAGTTATTACTGTTATCCCGCCTAACCACCACAATATCGCTGCCGACCAACTACAAACCTCCCACTTGCTGTCCATGCAGTTTTGATGACAGGAGGGATCCACAGTGGCTTCACCACAATATATTCTACACCTGCTGCACAGTGAACGAAAAAGTATGCAATCTAACCATGGACAGCGGAAGAAGCAAGAACGTGGCATGGACACAGACAATAGAGATTGGGAATTGCAACTCAAAGGCATTCCCAACCATATTCACTGATGTGGCTGAAGAAAGAGAATCTGATTAGCATCGACCTAAGATGGTTGGTAGAATTTTCAATCGGAGGCCAACTACAAAATCATGTATGGTGTAACGTGGTTCCCATGGATGCCTGCCACCTTCTATTGGGAAGAACTTGACAATTTGACTGGAGGATCAACAAGACTTGGTTGGGAAGAACGTGCCAGTTCTATGTAGAAGCATCCTCAACCTTATTTCTTATCTGGTTGAAAAGAGAAAAAGAGATAAGTGTGGATCAACAGAACTTGGTTGAGTTTTTCATTAAAGATCAACTACAAAAGCAGGTATGGTGTAACATGATAGCCATGGACGCTTGTCATATTTTGTTGAGGGAGGCCGTGGTGGTTTGACTACAAGACCCAACATGATGAGTTCAAGAACATTTATTCGTTCAAGAAGGATGGGAGACATATAGTTCTTTCGCCCATCTGGGACTTGAGTGGAAATATATATCACAGAGAAGATGATAGTCCCACAAGCCATGTTTATGCAATCAGTACGAGAGGCTTCAATTGCAATGGCTTTATTCATGTCAGAGGGAATAAGGAGAAGATTGAGATACCAGAGCCTAGCTGACTTTTAGGACGTGATGACTGACAACCTTCCTGAGGGGTTACCACCACTAAGGGAAATTCAACATGTCATTGGTCTCATCCATGGATTAGTGCTGCCAAATAGGCTTGCCTACAGATTGATGTTTGTAGAGTTGAAAGAATTACATCAATAGGTACAAAATCTCGTTCTGAGAGGCTTAAAGAGAGAGAGAGTACCAACCCATGTGTTGTCCCTACCTTGATGATGCTTAAGAAGCACATATTGTGGAGAATGTGCATTGATAGTCGAGTTACCAACAATATTACTATCAAACACAGGTTCTGGAGACCTTGCTTCAATGACCTCTTGAATCGGTTGCATGAAGCCATTGTCTTTTCAAAGATCAACTTTTGTGGCGGACACCACCTGATTAGGATGAGACCAGAAGGTGAGTGGAGGACCCGAGATGGATTTTATGAGTGGACAACCATGCCTTTAGGGCTGTCCAATGCGCCCAACACGTTCATGAAGTTAATGAAACAAGTGTTCTGGGTTCACATTGAGAAGTTCATAGTGGTATACTACGATGATATTCTAGTGTACAATAGATTCAAGGATGTGCACTTGTAGCACCTGAAGACAGTCTTTAAGATTTTGCAAACCGTGAAACTATATGACCACCAAAAGAAGTATCACTTCCTGATAACACAAGTATACTTTTCGGGCTATATTGTGTCTAATGCAAAAATTTAGATGGATCGTGCAAAGATTGAGACCATCGTGAGTTGGATGCCACCACAATCCTTTACCGGGTTAGACAATTTTTGTGGCTGGCATCACTCTATAGGAGATTCATCAAGACCTTCAACACCATCACGACTTCCCTGATAGAACTCGTGAAAAGGGAGAAGTTCCAGTAGAGTGTGATGCCACCAATGTGTGGATCAATACAGTATTAAGCCAGGGAAGCCACATTGCAACATTCTTCAGCAAGAAGCTGAATGAGTCGAGGAGGAAGTATTCTACGCACGACAAAGAGTTCTATGCAATCGTGAGAGCTATTAGTCACTGGAGTCATTACATACTATTGAGCAAGTTCACTTTGTTTACGAATCATGAGGCCTTGAGGTTCTTGAATAGCCAGAATAAGCTGAAAGGTCAACATGCTTCATGAGTGGAGTTCTTGGAATTGTTTCAGTTTGTGCTTAAGCACAAGGCAGGAAGCCAGAATAGAGCAGGCGCACTAAGCCGCCACAACTTGCTGATCACTTCTATGCAAACTCGAGTTGTAGGATTTGAGAAAATGAAGGAGTTGTATGAGGCAGATGAAAATTTCAGAGAGAATTGGGAGCAGTGTCAAGAGAAACTACCGAGAAATATCACAAGGTCGATGATTATCTGTTCCGCTAGAACAGGTTGTGCATTCTCGATGTTCATTGAGAGAGTCTATCATTAAGGAGAGCCACAGTGGAGGCTTTGCAAGACACTTTGGTAGAGACAAGACTTGCAATCATGCGAGAACATTTTTTTGGTCCCAACTAACGAGAGATGTGGAGTTCCACGTCATGCAATGCATAATTTGAATGTGGTCAAAACCAGAGATTAAAATGAAAGACTATACACTCCATTACCAGTACAAGAGGCCTTGTGGGTGGATGATAGCATGAATTTTGTAGTGGGTTTTCTGAGGACACAGCAAAACAAGGATTCTGTTATGGTTTTGGTGGATAAATTCTTGAAGAAAGCTCATTTCGTATCTTGCCACCGAATGTTGGATGCATCACATGTAGTTGACTTAGACTTCAAGGAGGTGGTAAGGCTACGTGCGATACCCAGGACCATTATTTCCGACATAAATGTCAAGTTTCTAAGCAACTTCTGGAGGAACCTAGGCACTAAGCTTCAATTCAGCTCAGCAGCTCATCCACAGACAGACGGTCAGACGAAAGCGGTGAACAGAAGCCTAGGGAAAAATCTGAAGTGTTTAGTAGGAAAGAATATTAACCTATGGGTACTAATCCTATCCGAGGACGAATTTGTTTACAACAGGTTCGTGAGTCGGATAACGGGGCGAATCCCATTTGAGATTGTGTATGGGCGCAACCCACTCACTCCACTTGACTTGGTACCACTCTTTCGGACATAAGAGATTAGTAAGGATTCTAAGGAGAGCATGAAGGAGATTAAGAAGTTACACGAAGAGATGGTAAAAAATATCACCAAGTAGAACCGCAAGTATCAGACACATACAAATAAAACTAAGAAGAACGTGTCTTTCCAAGATGGGGATATAGTGTAATTCAGGTTAGAGAAAGAGAAGTTTCCAGTGGGATCGTTCGGGAAACTCAAGCAAAGAGCAAATGGACTTTTCAAGCTTCTCAAGAAGTTGAACGACAACACCTATAAGATCGACATACTAGAGAAGTACAATACTTCTGTTGCTTTCAACAAAATGGATTTGACTCAATGATACAAGTAACCAAAAGTTTCAACGAATGAGGTTGAAACTCCTCCAATCATGGGAGACAGACGCGGGACTCACCCATGTCTGAATCGGCTGGGTGGCTGAACAAGTTTGGCAGGAGGGGATCAAGGGGTTGGTCGACCCTTTCCTTTGGGTTAGGGTTGCCACCCAAGGGGAGGGACCACCCCTTAGTTATCTACTATTATATATATATATATATATATATATGTTGTTTTCTCTGATAAGGGCTGTTTTTTTGCTTCAATTTTTTTTGGTGTACGACTTTTCCCTTGCTAGGACTATATCCAAGGATAAGTGTGCTCCAGTTGTATCATGCTCCAAGGTGGTGGTCATTTCCGCATATTTCCTTCGTCGTGCCTCTCCTTGTTGTCGCCGCCCTTTCCTACGCCCTCTCCTATAGCTGCCTCCCCTTCCTACACCCTCGCCCCCTTGCTGCCATCCTCCCCGCACCTTCCTTGTTGTTGCTGCCCCTTTCTGCACCCTCCCTGCTTGCTTCTGCCACTTTCATCAGCACCCCCAGCCTATTATCTCCCTTCATAGGTACCCTCGCCGCTGCCCAGTCGGCTGTTAGGCAGTCGGCTGTTAGGCAGTCGGCTGTTAGGCAGGCGGCTGTTATAGCCCCACAACCCCTACTTCCCTAGCCATAATTAAAGTCCCACCTCGCCCTCGCAGGGTATTTGTGCTTGTGTCGTATTTTTCTATTTCAACTGTCGTTGATTGTAATCCTGTTTATTTTTTCGTAAAAATATTTGCTTCCTCTATTTGATTTTGGGTTAACTCTGGTATCAATGCTTTTGCAACTCCTCGTATTTGATAGAATGCATCCAATAGGGAGGTCTATTTGGACAAACATACTCTAGAATGAAATTTATGACATGTTTAATGTCCCTTTGTAGTGGCAACTTAGGCAATAAACTGTCAGTTAAGACATCCTTAAGCTCAGTCAGCAAGGGCTAGACTATTTGGTATCAACTCCTTGGACTTACTATTTTCTAGGACCACTAATGCTAGTTCTATTAGTGTTTCTCTCAGGACCTCAATAATAATAGTTCATAACATTATAATATCAGATTTAGCATGAATGCTCGTTACCTTGAACTCCTTTCAAGATAAGAGTGTTAAGTGCTTCCCATGCTTGGTGAAAGAATGTGTTTCAGTAGCCATCATGAAATTTGCAATGATTGTTTGCTAAGAATGACCAAATAGAAAACGGCAAACATCTATTGGTGCCACTTGACACCACACCTTATCATATAGCATATCCCTAATAAAAAAATGCTATCAAGCATCTCTTGTCAACACGAATCTTGTTCCCTTTCTTCAATTAAGTTAAGAAATATGTGATACCGGACTTGACCCAAACTACATTAGGAAAAACAAATATTATTACCGAAAGCAAATAGAAGGTTACAATTAACATATTTGAAAGGGAAAATACAACACATACGACACAACTCATGTTAGGCCGAATCTCGAGTGATGGTGGTGAAGAGTAAGAGGCTCAGAGAAGTGGCGACAAGGTAGGGAAGGGGTTTCCGGACTGTAGATGAGGGGCGGTAGCGGTTATGGGCAGCTAGAACAGCAGGACAACAAGGGGCAGTGGTCCAAACAGCAGTAGGTTGCTGTTTGGGGCTGCTGGACAGCAGGAGAACAACTAAGGGAAGGCGTGCGTGCTGTGGCAGTGAAGATGGAGGGTTGGGACAGCGAGGCCAGCGAGGACGAGGGAAGAGAAGGCGATGGGGGCAGGTGGAACTGCAAAAACAACAATCGGGATGCTATTGCGGGCAACTTCAACGAGATACGTAGTGATGTGGAAAGATGCTGAAGTGGGTAGAAGGAAGATAATCACCATCTTGGGAGACAGATACAACTGTAGCACCGCCTAATTTCTAAGATACCACCCTCGAAGGGAAAAACAAAAGCCGACGACTGTCTAAAAATAAAACTCACCAAAGACAACAAACAAATATTTATAATAAGTCCTAATAGTTAGAATAGGACGAAATTAGAATAGGAAGAGAATTTAAAAGGTAAGGGATCAAATAGAAAATTGATATGCTGTACTATAGTTGCTACAATACCGCGACCCAAACTCCTGCGTCAATATGATTATGAATGCTTCCGAATAATAAGGCTCAACCACACACATTTCCCTTCACGTTGCAGTGGGTCTGAAAGATGTGGCATGTCTATAAATGCTCCTAAATGAAAATAAATAAATAAATAAATGAATAAATAAGAATGGTGATTAAAAAACTAATAAAATACCGTTTAATAAAAAAAATAGCCAAAAATATAAATTAAGCTTAAGAAGACTTGAAAACCCAACTGGTTCAACTTCGTTGTAGCTTGGTTAGCAATTTTTTATTGGCCTATAAAAAATTACTTTTTATGGGCTAAACTGGCTTACACATCACCAATGAAATTATTAACACCACTTAATGCAAAAATACTAAACTAAAATAATATGTATTTGTCAAGACTTCAAATCACTCTAAAAGAATATAACCAAAAATGAAAATACGCTTATATTTTTAGTAGTTAAGAACTTGGAGCTCTACATCATTTGCTTGGCATAGACAGAAATAATTTCATTGAATGTTGTGCTAGAGTTGAGGCATCAAATCTCCATTTAAGTATAGTACTCGTCAAATAAATGTTAATCCCTCCATTTAAGATGATTAAGCTAAAATCCACTATGATAACAATTTTTAAATCAAAAATATCTTCAGGAAATGATTTCATATTGTTGAGTCGAGGTTGTGACTGTGCAGGAGTAAGCGTTGACTTCCATGAATGTGAGTCAAGAGGAGCGAGATTAGTTTACGTGATCAAACAGTGAATCACAATATAAATTAAAATCAGCCACATTAAGCACGAGGTTAAGGCCAGCGATGCTTGTGAGATCCTAAGGAGGCAATATCTTTCGTAGTTCACTGCAGGACTTGGTAGAAGCACATCGTTCCTGCAGCCTAAATAAAGATAATGGATAGGTTGTGTCAAATATATAGACAACTCCCCAAGCCTAAATGAAGATGGAAATTTATGGGATATGTAAACTGATAATGATTAACAATTTCAAACGAACTAATACCGGCGGACTTAATAAAAAAAAAAGCTGTATTTTACAGAGGAAGCACCTTCATAAACTCGATCCAGTTTAGAAATAATTGTAACATGTATTAGAAAAGATTCTGAGTCATTAAAATTTATTATCAACACAATCACAACAAAAATTTATACTTGTGGCCCGGCATGTCTACAATGTCTCCATATGACATGATCTAAATAACTGTGCTGAATAATGGTTTAAGAACAAAAAGCCAGAATCATCTTGCTGAAAGGCCAAAGAAAGCCAGATATGCATCTTGCCAAGAATTGCAATACAACAAAAGTTGAGATCCTTCGATCCTGAGAGGTAGAGCTGTAATCGAGCTGAATTAAGTTGAGTATGTTTTTGATTGGATTTGACTTCATCATATAATAAGTTGTTCATATTCCGCTCAAGCTTGATCAGAGCTTTTCACATGTATGTTCATAGTAGTTTTGTTTAAATTTTTTAATAATCATACTTATTTGTACTTAGCTTGATTATTTTAATTGAATGAATAACTTAACGAGTTAATAAACATGTTAAAAATTCAAATGTGAACTTTGCATTTCTAATAAAATTATGAAAAAATAATTTTACAAATCTAAACAAGTAATAGAACAAATTTTGAAATATATCTAACTAGTTTACAACAATTAAATAAAATAATATATAAATTATAAATAAGCTTTCTTCCAATTAAATAATATAAAAAAACAATAACAAAGTAATTTATTGTAATAAATAAAAATAAATTGCATTTAATTAATATGCATATAGATATTAAACTATACTATGCTACTATGGTTAATCAAATTTAATTTAAATAATACTATCATATACGATATGAGCTTTCATCCTATTAATAATGAAGAGTTATTTATCGAACAACAAACGAATTTGTTCAACAACAACAAGCCTTTATTCCACTAAGCGGGGTTGGCTGCATGAATCATTTTTCTCATTTGTCCTATTGGGTGTCACATTTTCATTTAATTCTAATTGGTTAAGATAATTTTTTATACAATATGCTCAAGTATTTTTAGGTCTAACTTTGTCTTTCTTAACATAAGTTGAATCTAAAACATCTGCTCTCCTAATCGGATCATCAGATGGTCAACACTTAATGTGAACTTAATGTGATCAAACGATCAAACAATCTAAAACGACTCTATCTAGTCTTGTCTGTCATTAGAGCGACACCAACCCTTTCACGGATAGATTCATTTCACATTTTATCTCAAGTGTCATGCCACTCATCCACCTAAGCATTCTCATCTCAACAACACTTAACTTTGTTTTATACTTCTCTTTTAAAGGCCAACATTTTGTGCCATAATGTGCCATAAATTTGTGCCATAAAATATTGCAGGTCTAACTATCATCTTATAAAATTTTCCTAGCGGAACTTTTCTATTACACAATAGGCCTTCTGCATTCCTTCAATTCAACCAACCAACCTGAATTCCACTAATAAAATCCCCATCTATATCACCATCACTTTGAACAATAAACCCGAAATATCTAAAACGTTCACACCATTGAATGATTTGATCACGCATAGTTACAACTCTGCCACTAGAGCTACTAGTACTAAAATTACATTCCATGTATTCAATTTTAGACATACTGAAACGAAGGCCTTTAGACTCCAATGTAGACCTCCATAATTCAAGTTTTTCTTGAACTCTTTCTCTAGTCTTATCCACAAGAAAGATGTCATCAAAGAAAAGGATACATCAAGGTACATCATCCTGGAAATGTCCAGTAAGAGCATCTATAACTAAAGCAAAAAGATATGGGCTTAAAAACGGGCTTAAAGCTGATCCCTGATGTAATCCAACAGAAATAGGAAAATACTTGGTCAATCCTCCTTCTAAGCGAACACAAGTAGCAGCTCTAGAATACATCTTTAATGACTTGAATATAAGTAATATCAACAACATTCTTTTCTAGAACTCTACAAAGTTTTCTAGAATGATTTTGTTCGTGAAAATTAATAAATGAGTTGGACTGTATGTAAGTTTGATTCATTTAAACTTTAAGTTTTTAAGGAATATTCAAGATTATTTATTTACTAATTTGAACAAACTTAATTAAAAAGCAGTCGAGTTGAGTACAAGTTGCTCATCGAGTGCATTGGTTCATTTAAAAACTACTAAGAAGATGTTTGCTTGGGAGAATTTGTGGTTTAAAGTAAAAAGAAAATAAGGTTTTTAAAGTTTTGGTGCTTAATTGGATTAGAAGGAATGCAATATAAAATCTTGATGAATTTAGTATCACTCTTCAATTCAAAATCGATGCACTGCAAATTTGCTAGATTTGAGCAAATTTTAAATACACTAAAAAATACGAGCCTTATTGCCACACATAGGAACCCGTTGTGCGCAGCTGCTCACTGGCGGCTGCCCCTCGGGCTGTGGTCGTCGCCCACTAGCCTTACTGCTCATTGGCCTTTGCCGTTCGCTACCACCATTGCTACTACAATCGCCGACCATGCTTTTACATTGATTTTATTTTTCTTTAAACAAAATAAAAAAACTTGAACTACTACATTTAATTTACACCAAGCCAAACAATTCTGAGGTATTTCAAATATATTACATTTCAATTCCATTGCTTTCTTTTATATGATTTTTTTTTTCAACAAACTAAAAAACCTCCAAGATTCACATAAACAATAATTTTAAATGATTTTATAGAAAATATATAATGAATTTTAACATTCTAGTTCATTGAGTGTATTGGTTCATTTACAACATTACAAAGAGGCCATTTGATTCAGTGAATTTGTAGTGTAATGTAAATAGAAAGCAAGGGTTTTTAAAATTTTAGTGATTGGTTGGATTAAAAGGAATGTTGTATAAAATTTTGATGAGTTTAGAATCACTCAGCAATTCAAAATTGGTGTATTTCAAATACGTTGGATTTGGGCAAAAATTAAATACACTATAAAATGCATCCCTTGTTGCCACACATAGGCGCCCATTGCATGCCACTACTCACCGGCGGCCACCATTGTTGCTAGTTGCTGGCCTTTATCGCCCGCTATTGCTCTTATTGCAGCTGCAAATTAAGTTTTACATTGATTTCATTTTTCTTCGAACCAAATACAAAAACTCCTGCATTTGTTTTACATTAAGCCAAACAAGTTTAAAGTAATGCACATATATTACATTTGAAATACACTGCATTCCTTTTCAGTGTATTTTTTTGCAACAAACTAAGCAACCTCTAAGGTTCACATAAATAAAATTTTTTAATATTTTTATTACAAAAACAATGGTTTTTAATATTCTTATAGCAGCAGCATGCCAAATCAATACGAACCACTAATGCGTTAACAGTAACAAAGTAATTACCCCTTTTGGTTCATAAGAGATTAGTATACAACTTAAAGATAAACAAGGCAAATTCAAATGCTTGGGCTAACCACATGACATGATAGGCGTAAATAAGAAACGTACATAAGCAATCACTGCAGACCAAATAACAATCTTAGAATCATATGACCTTCAAGCTCAAATTAAAATGCAACACCATGAGTAGAAATTTAAGTAAAACAATTAAAAAAATTAAGCTAAGGGATAATAAAAGCAGTAAAACATATGAAAAGAATTCAACTTACTTTAAGAATTTCTTCTGATACTCGAATGAGAAACTTTTCAAAACTTCCCAGAAGACATCTATCACGGGATGATTCTGCAAATGAAGCTCAGATCATTTGCTTTCACATGCGTGCATAACTTAGATGAAGAATAGAGGGGTCCTGACACTGTGTACGAAATTCTCAAAACTACAATTTTTGCACATTCTAAATAACATTTTCAATTTATTTCTTAGATTTCTGAACAGGAAGATGAAATCCACTGAAAAATAGACATCAAGCATTTTGTTCCACAAATATTATACAAGGAAAGGATCTCAATTAAATTGGGCATTTACTTTTCCACCAGGAATGCTGGGGCGAAAAAAACAGTTGAGTTAGATGTTGAATTTAAGTACTCAACATCGATTATTAGTTCTAGATTTTAAGATGAAGAGTTGTAAAATAAAAAATATTAGGAATCATTGTCATAGAATTAGATGGGGGTACCTAAAAGACACAAATAAAATTTTTTTTTTATGTGTAAATTTTATGTGTAAAATTTAAGATTTCAAAATTTGTGATGCTCATGAAGAAGCAAATTCTATGTGGGATAAAGTAATAATAACTATTAAACAAATGGAAAAAATTGTACTTGAAAAATCAAAAGAAAAAGTTTCTATAAATTAAAATTGTTGGTGATGAAATAATAATATGCAAAAAAAAATAAAATATAAGATATGTTATAAAAATTGGTTTAAATGTAAAAGCTTAGAGAACTGTGAAAAATATCAAACAACCCGTAGGGAGTCTAAGATAACAATATGTGACGCTAAAAATTATGTTTTTAGTGATCTTTATAACATATTAGATACTATAGAGAGTGAAAAAGATATGTATAAACTAGCCAAACAAAGAGGCATGAAAAGTAAAGATTTAACACAAGTAAAACGTATTAAAGATGAAAATAAAAAAAGTGCTTTTCTTAGAAAAAAGATATTCAAAATAGATGGATGAGTTATTTTGATAAATTTTTTAATAAAATTTTGAAAAATACGATTAATCTTAGTGTTCTTAATATTGTTATAATAATAAAATGGTTCATTTTTACCGTCGTATTAGTAAAAGAAAAGTTGAGGAGGTTTTAAAGAAAACCAATGGTAGAAAGTCTGTAGGACTTGATATCCTAATTGAAGTGTGGAAATATTTAGAAGATTTGGGAGTTTCTTGGCTCACTAAACTTTTTAATTTTTTTTTTAAAACTAAAAAGATGCTTGAAGAGTGGAAGAAGACTATTTTGGTTCACATTTTTAAGAATAAAGGGGATGCATAAGAGTGTGCCAATCATAGATGAATTAAATTGATGTGTCGTACTTTAAAATTATGGAAAACGGTAATTGAACATAATTTAAGACGTATTACAAAAATTTCTCATAATTAATTTGGATTTATGTCGGGCAGATCTACTATGGAAACTATACATTTATTGAGAGGTTTGATGGAGAAGTTCAGAGATAATAAGGATAATCTAGCTCTTTGGAGTGTTGTAGCATTTTCCCTCCATAAGCGGTGTGCCTATAACTTGCCCATGAACATGTGATGGATCCCCCTCGATGTCCTTATCTCAATGATTCGTCTTTTGCTCGTTGTTTTCCGCCAGATAGCCATCGAACGCACTCACGATATCAATCCTCCAACATCCCTAACAATTCACACCAATTTTCTTTTTGCTCGTTCTTTTCCGCCAGATAGCCACTGGAGGATGTACCTTGGTGTATGCTTTTTGCTAATGATATCCTACTCGTGTACAAGACGAGAGAAAAAACTCAGAAAAAACTTGAATTATGGAGGTCTACCTTGGAGTTTAAAGGCCTTCGTTTGAGTAGGACTAAACCTGAATACATGGAATGTAATGAATGTAATTTTAGCAATAGTAGCGCAATAGTAGCTCGAGTGACAGAAATGTAACTATGGGTGATCAAATTATTAAAATGTGTAAATGATTTACATATCTCAGGTTTATAGTTCAAAGTGATGGTGATATTAATGAGGATGTTATTGGTAGAATTCCATAGAATTCAAGTTGGCTGGTTGAAATGAAGGAATGCTTCGGGCCTTTGTGTGATAGAAAAGTACCGCTTAGGCTAAAAGAAAAATTTTATAAGATGATGGTGAGACTTGCAATGCTCTATAATGTTGAATGTTAGCCTTTAAAAGAGAAGCATAAAACTAAGTTAAGTGTTGCTGAGATGAGAACGATTAGGTGAATGAGTGGCTTTACACTTAAGAGTTAAAATGTGAAATGAATATATTTGTGATAGTATTGGTGTATCTCTAGTGACGGACAAAATTAGAGAGAGTCGTCTTAGATGGTTTGGTCACATTAAACGTCAACCATCTGATGATACGATTAGAAGACTAGATGTCTTAGATTCGACTTATGTTAAAAAAGGCAGAGGTAGACCTAGGATGACTTGGCATATTGTATAAAAAATGATGTTAATTTATTAGAATTAAATGAAAATATGACACTAAATAGTAGCAATGGAAAAAAAAGATTCATGTAGCTGACCCCACTTAGTGAAATTAAGGCTTTGTTGTCGTTGTTTGTTGTTTTTGAATATCTTGTTCCACCGTCTTTTATGTTTTCAAGCTTTTGTTCTGCTTCTAATGTCATCATAATCATAGAGCAACATAGAATCTGGGTCATTGAGGTCCATAATAATAGGATAAAGATGAAGAGCTAACGCATCTAGAGGAGCAAGGATTAATGTTCTTGTTAAATGAGGTGCTGATGAAAGAAAATAGTAAAATACTAACTCTAATAGTATAGTTGACTAATCTATTGCTTTATACATTGAATATTACTTCCTTCTACAACAACTTACTCATAATAAATGGCTTCATGTACTAAGAAAATATATTGTCATTAAAGTGGAAAATTCTAAGTGAATATTACTTGATCGACACATATACTTGTGTGATTGATTGATTGCTTCACAACAATTTCGGGCATCAAACTACATGCATCTTTCCCTCCTTAGTCGAAAACTGATATATTCCTTCGTGTCCTCACCTTTTTTAATGTTTACTGCGTCATTGCCCATTTTTTCAACAACGCCCTCTAAATGGAATAGATCATTCCCCTGATTGTGCAATCCGATTCAATATATCCAAATTCGTGGAACTTCAAATATTTTTTAGCTGGAACAAATTTAGGTATACTGGTTTGCACATCTGTTCTCTACTCTGAATTAATTTCTCCTCGGGCCTGAATGTTCCCCTGGGTATACTCGGATTATAAGATCTTAGGGTTGAGCCCTACTAGTAAGATATGGTGGTTGGCTAGTGAAGCGGTTTCTCCACTTTTGAAGTCGGGGTATGAACATCCGATCTATAGTGAGTTGGTAGCTACATCTCCCGTTTCATTTTGGACCGCATACTGAACTTGTCTTTTCTCTCATGCTAGTAGGTGCTTCAAGTTTTCCCACTCAAATAATAGACTCTTCACTAACTTGCTGGCGGCTAGTTTTACCATTTGTTTTGGCGGGACATTTTGATACTCAAAAAATTTTCACGGCCTAAAACCATTCGATGAAATCGTCCGGATCCAAGTGAATCAATATATGGCAAATCCATCGTTACTTCAAAGTCATGGCTTCTCAGATATTTCAGGTCAAATCTTTGGGAGGATTCTTCACTCCTGAAATCCACATGATGGAAAAGATTCACTCTATTTCTTTGATCTAGCAAGTCGCCGTTTTGACTACGGGTGGCCTGTTCGAATTGCCTCCTCTCGAAGGTGGTAGAGTTCATGACACACATTCTCTATTGAAGGTTGCCGAAGATCTCTTCACAAATTTCTCATAAACGACATTGTGACATTTCCTCCCAAGCAGATCTCTGACATTTATGTCTTCATTGGCATGGTCGGGGTCGAGGTTGGGGTTTGGATAAGTGGAAAAGTGTATAAGAATATATAGGGGGAGAAAAAAATTTTGGTTGGAGGTGGGGTTAGGTATAGATGGATGTTAGAAACCCTAAGATGAGACTAGAGTTAGGCTAGCCCTTACACAAATGACATCATAATTAACTCAAATAACAATAAGGAAATCAAATATTACTATTGAATTTAAAATAAGGAAATACGATCTCACAAAAGAAAATAGAAATAGCAACATACAATACAAACACTTTAATTAGGGTAGACCACGAGGTGATAGAGGTGATCAACGAAGGTTTGGATCTCTTAAGAGGTAGCAAAGGGTGTTTAGAGAGTGGGATAGGGCGGCAGAAAAAGAGGAATGTGGTTGGTTGTGGCGGCGATCCAGACGACTTGACAACGGTAGTGCAACAAGGAGATAGAGCAGCAGGGCTGCAACAACGATGCAAGATGACTAGAAAGGCTTAAGTAAGGTGCTGAGATGGTTGAACAATGGTAAACAACAAGGCAAGGGGTTTAAAAGGTTACGACAAAGAGGTTGAAGGTTGATAAAATGTTGAGGTCGTGGGAATGACTATAACAACAATGACAGCCGTATATGGAGGCTGGAATCGCAGTAGTATAAAAGAGGAAATGAAGAAAAAAAAATGGGGGACGCGGAGGACCACCAGACAACAAGAAATCAACAATTCAGGGCTGCAACAATGAGGAGAGGACGTTAGAATTTAAAAACTGTAGTGAAAACAGCTAATTGGCGTTGTTCGGAGGAGGCTGCAACAATGAAGGACAGCGGAAGCGATATGGGACGGATGTGGAATAGGATAAAGAAGATAATCACCACTTAGAGATCAAGATATAGTTGGAGCACTATCTGAAATCTTAGGATACAACCCTCAAAGGGAAAAAGACAAACCGACGACTGTCTCGATATAAAACACACAAAAAACTGCCTTCCAAGCCCTAATACAACACATATATAGAAAATGACTAAAAGAAATGAAACATTATATGAAAGAAAACATAAAAAAGAGAATCGGGATTGATTCAACCCACTCCCCTTCTCCATCGATAGCAGGAATTGCGCAGCTAGCGTCCCACATCCTGAGTTGAACGCTCCCGCATCAGATACGTTTCTCAAGAATTTACTTTTTGAAGAGGCATATCATCTTACTTTTGCAAGTTGTGTATCTATATCTTGCTTAGAAATAGGTGTGGAACCGCCTTGCTGTTAGTAGTTTGTCGTACCTCTATTCACTACTGCGATTATCCATCCCACAACAGATTTTGTTGTTTATCCCCATCCAAACGCCTCCAACCTTACATACAACCTTGTTTTGCTATTCTGCAACCACCTACTTACAAAAACCTGCTTTCCAAAAACCTTCTAGGATCCCTAGAAAGGTATTACGTGTTCATGTCATATCCAATTTATTAAAAGTACACTTTAGGTACAAAGCGAAGCGTGACACTCGCTTCACTTTGCTTAAGCAAGCGGTCTCTCCACTTTTGAAGTCGGGGTATGAACATCCGATCTATAGTGAGTTGGTAGCTACATCTCCTGTTTCATTTTGGACCGCATACTGAACTTGTCTTTTCTCTCATGCTAGTAGGTGCTTCAAGTTTTCCCACTCAAATAATAGACTCTTCACTAACTTGCTGGCGGCTAGTTTTACCATTTGTTTTGGCGGGACATTTTGATACTCAAAAAATTTTCACGGCCTAAAACCATTCGATGAAATCGTCCGGATCCAAGTGAATCAATATATGGCAAATCCATCGTTACTTCAAAGTCATGGCTTCTCAGATATTTCAGGTCAAATCTTTGGGAGGATTCTTCACTCCTGAAATCCACATGATGGAAAAGATTCACTCTATTTCTTTGATCTAGCAAGTCGCCGTTTTGACTACGGGTGGCCTGTTCGAATTGCCTCCTCTCGAAGGTGGTAGAGTTCATGACACACATTCTTTATTGAAGGTTGCCGAAGATCTCTTCACAAATTTCTCATAAACGACATTGTGACATTTCCTCCCAAGCAGATCTCTGACATTTATGTCTTCATTGGCATGGTCGGGGTCGAGGTTGGGGTTTGGATAAGTGGAAAAGTGTATAAGAATATATAGGGGGAGAAAAAAATTTTGGTTGGAGGTGGGGTTAGGTATAGATGGATGTTAGAAACCCTAAGATGAGACTAGAGTTAGGCTAGCCCTTACACAAATGACATCATAATTAACTCAAATAACAATAAGGAAAGCAAATATTACTATTGAATTTAAAATA
>NW_018165280.1:4565278-4566830 GCF_001263595.1 Phalaenopsis equestris
GGGACGCGGAGGCCCACCAGACAACATGGCGTTGTTCGGAGGAGGCTGCAACAATGAGGAGAGGACGTTAGAATTTAAGACGGATGTGGAATAGGATAAAGAAGATAATCACCACTTAGAGATCAAGATATAGTTGGAGCACTATCTGAAATCTTAGGATACAACCCTCAAAGGGAAAAAGACAAACCGACGACTGTCTCGATATAAAACACACAAAAAACTGCCTTCCAAGCCCTAATACAACACATATATAGAAAATGACTAAAAGAAATGAAACATTATATGAAAGAAAACATAAAAAAGAGAATCGGGATTGATTCAACCCACTCCCCTTCTCCATCGATAGCAGGAATTGCGCAGCTAGCGTCCCACATCCTGAGTTGAACGCTCCCGCATCAGATACGTTTCTCAAGAATTTACTTTTTGAAGAGGCATATCATCTTACTTTTGCAAGTTGTGTATCTATATCTTGCTAAGAAATAGGTGTGGAACCGCCTTGCTGTTAGTAGTTTGTCGTACCTCTATTCACTACTGCGATCATCTATCCCACAACAGATTTTGTTGTTTATCCCCATCCAAACGCCTCCAACCTTACATACAACCTTGTTTTGCTATTCTGCAACCACCTACTTACAAAAACCTGCTTTCCAAAAACCTTCTAGGATCCCTAGAAAGGTATTACGTGTTCATGTCATATCCAATTTATTAAAAGTACACTTGAGGTACAAAGCGAAGCGTGACACTCGCTTCACTTTGCTTAAGCAAGCGGTCTCTCCACTTTTGAAGTCGGGGTATGAACATCCGATCTATAGTGAGTTGGTAGCTACATCTCCTGTTTCATTTTGGACCGCATACTGAACTTGTCTTTTCTCTCATGCTAGTAGGTGCTTCAAGTTTTCCCACTCAAATAATAGACTCTTCACTAACTTGCTGGCGGCTAGTTTTACCATTTGTTTTGGCGGGACATTTTGATACTCAAAAAATTTTCACGGCCTAAAACCATTCGATGAAATCGTCCGGATCCAAGTGAATCAATATATGGCAAATCCATCGTTACTTCAAAGTCATGGCTTCTCAGATATTTCAGGTCAAATCTTTGGGAGGATTCTTCACTCCTGAAATCCACATGATGGAAAAGATTCACTCTATTTCTTTGATCTAGCAAGTCGCCGTTTTGACTACGGGTGGCCTGTTCGAATTGCCTCCTCTCGAAGGTGGTAGAGTTCATGACACACATTCTTTATTGAAGGTTGCCGAAGATCTCTTCACAAATTTCTCATAAACGACATTGTGACATTTCCTCCCAAGCAGATCTCTGACATTTATGTCTTCATTGGCATGGTCGGGGTCGAGGTTGGGGTTTGGATAAGTGGAAAAGTGTATAAGAATATATAGGGGGAGAAAAAAATTTTGGTTGGAGGTGGGGTTAGGTATAGATGGATGTTAGAAACCCTAAGATGAGACTAGAGTTAGGCTAGCCCTTACACAAATGACATCATAATTAACTCAAATAACAATAAGGAAAGCAAATATTACTATTGAATTTAAAATA
>NW_018165280.1:4567508-4607277 GCF_001263595.1 Phalaenopsis equestris
AGTTGGAGCACTATCTGAAATCTTAGGATACAACCCTCAAAGGGAAAAAGACAAACCGACGACTGTCTCGATATAAAACACACAAAAAACTGCCTTCCAAGCCCTAATACAACACATATATAGAAAATGACTAAAAGAAATGAAACATTATATGAAAGAAAACATAAAAAAGAGAATCGGGATTGATTCAACCCACTCCCCTTCTCCATCGATAGCAGGAATTGCGCAGCTAGCGTCCCACATCCTGAGTTGAACGCTCCCGCATCAGATACGTTTCTCAAGAATTTACTTTTTGAAGAGGCATATGATCTTACTTTTGCAAGTTGTGTATCTATATCTTGCTAAGAAATAGGTGTGGAACCGCCTTGCTGTTAGTAGTTTGTCGTACCTCTATTCACTACTGCGATCATCTATCCCACAACAGATTTTGTTGTTTATCCCCATCCAAACGCCTCCAACCTTACATACAACCTTGTTTTGCTACTCTGCAACCACCTACTTACAAAAACCTGCTTTCCAAAAGCCTTCTAGGATCCCTAGAAAGGTATTACGTGTTCATGTCATATCCAATTTATTAAAAGTACACTTGAGGTACAAAGCGAAGCGTGACACTCGCTTCACTTTGCTTAAGCAAAGCGGCGGGCCTAGTTTATAGTTTAGTGAGGAATAAAGGGTCACAATTAATTTAGGTTGTTTTATAAAACTTGCGACTTTGTTTATTTTCTTATGATTTTTTTTGAAAAATTTTAAAATTTTTAATTATTAAAGCAAACTATAGAAATTATTCGAAATTTTAATTTACAGGTTCACCTCAAAGTTAGCATTACAATTAGGTATTACAACACATCTTTTTTCTATTTTATATCAAACATCAAGTCATACTTTGTATTTATACATTAATAATTTTATATACCTTATCAGTGCTTTAGTTAATAAAAGCACCACTTTGTTGTGTACTTTGTGCTTCGAAGTAAAATAAAACCTTGGGCATCAACACTGGTCATATGTGTTTTGTGTCTACCATACCACTGAATCATGTTAAAAATAGGGGTAATTACATATAAAGTACAAGAAACATTGCTATGTACAAATAAAGCACCTAGGTGACTTTTTGAACCATGAAACCGATGCATTTAAGCGTTTCACATCAAACCATTGTGAATTTGATAAAAATGAAAAACATGGTTTTGTTGTTAGACCTTCCCAATTTTCCTCTATGGTGGTGGTTTGTTGCTTTCCATTTTACCTATGTGATTTGCCAATTTTGCTTCTCAATTTTCTTATACACATAAAAAACACTAAATGGGAAATTCACATACATACCACACAATGTTTATGCATTTACATATCGGACACCTAAAGTTTGATATTGACAATTATAATATTTTGATGTTTTTTTATAAAAACTAGTTATTAAATGATATATTTCACTTTAAAAAAAATAAACAATAGTGATATTTTTTATGTGATGTCAAAGGTTTGAGTGTAACATATATAAATATAAAAGTTCAGATGTTAGATTTATAAAAATATAAGATTTGTGTTGGATGTATGTAAATGCCCCAAAACTAAATTATTATAGAGTTGCGTGCTACAAAGACTTGCAATGATTTACTTAAAGAAAACCCTATGAAGAGGAAACTTGAAACAGAAAAGAGCAACAACATTAAGGAACCAAAAAAGAGAAGTATTGAGTTAAACTTTCACCAAAGTGAATATGCAATTGGGGCATCTCGATGTTCCTCTCTAGTTGTGGTTTGGTGCTCGTGGTTTGAATCGTGCAATATTGTTTGAAGGAGAATTTACATGCATATCACACAATTCTTATGCACTTACATATCTACAATCTAAAATTTGAAATTTACTTACGTAAAAGTGTGTAATTCAATTTTAAAAAATTGCTATCATATAACAATATTTTTTTAATGTTATGTGAAGATTTGAGTGTTATATAAGTAAATATTAAAATTTAGTTGTTTGATATGTATATGTATACGAATTATGTGATGTTAAAGATTTGAGTGACATTGGAGCTTCTCGATTGTCCTCTGTGGTGGTGGTTTGTTGCTTCTCATTTAACCTATATGATTATGCCATTGGAGCTTCTCAATTGTCCTTTGTGGTACTTATTTGTTGCATCTCATTTTACCAAATTTGTTGTGCCTTGGGGCTTCTTGGTTGTCCACAGTGGTGGTGGTTTGGTGCTTCACATTTTACCATAGTGGTTGTGCCTTGGGGCTTCTCAATTTTTAGGGTGTGCTGGGATATGATTGTAGCATTGGTTGTAAGAACGAACTTTACTAGTATAGAACAAAGGCAATTTTTTTGTCGTAAAGAAAACTTGTAAGTTTTTCGTGGTCTAGTGGTCATTGTTGCCTGCTGGCAGTGGGTGTTGGTGTGGTTTGGTGGTCTCTGTTAACTGTTAGCAGTGGGTGTGGTTGTAACTTTAATATATTGGTTGCTGGTAGGGGTTGTCTCTGGTTTTTGTTTTGGCTTTGCATTGGTGGTTTTGTAGCACGTGGTTTTCATATTGTTATGTTGAGCAATGATAAAAAAATAAAGAGATCAACCGATCACCAACTGTCACTTATATAATTGTTCTCACCTGTTTGCCATAAGACACTACCTAGTCTTAAAACACACATCGTACTGTTAACTACGGATACTAATTAGTTTTAGATCATACATGCAACTATTAATCACAAATATTTCATGGTTTTAAAACATGTATGATACACTTGGTGATCCTCGGAAGATCCTTACTTAATAATTAATAAATTTATCTCATCGACTCTAATTCGATATATTGATATTTTTTGAATTTTGTTTCAATTTTTATACTTAACTTTTTAATTTATGTCAAATTATATTTTTTCCTCAAAATGTTTTATCTGCATAATACATCAGATGGGTAAACAAAAGAAAGGTAAGGATATCGACCATTTGGGAGAGAGACCAAAATCATATTTAGTGATTTATGCTTGAAAGAGATAGAAATTGACAATAGACCAACCATCTACTTCAATAAAAAATGTTTGTAAAACATATAAAAAGAAAACTTGCATGAAAAAATAAAAAGATTGTAAGACAATATTCAATTGAAAAAGATTGAAAATTGTAACAGAGTTAAAGAGAGAGGCAACTGGATTAGGTTGGGACTCTGTTAAGAAAACAATGGATGCATCAGAGTGGCAGAGAGAAAAAAATTGCAGTAAATATAAAAATTTATATTGAACTGTGGTTTTATTGAACATGAACTTTATTGAAGTGTAATTTTATCAATTGTTGGTCATGCCCAATGCCAAAAAAATCGAATTTATGACATAAACTATGAGTTGGAGGAGAAACTTGATACTAAGTTTCCCGGAATCGTGGCTATGGTCTGAGCAACGACACAAGTCTTCCCCTAGAATTTGGATGAGACCAATGAAGTCCATGAGGAAGCACTACACGAGAGAGAACAAGGTGAATCAAGTAATTCCAAGTGCACTATACCCTCCAACTAGAAGCATAAAAAGAAAATGAAGATTGTGACCCAACAATTATCTAAGCAGATTTCACAACTTGCTACAATTTGCACCAGTATCACATTTACGACATAAGTCGTTAAGCTACTAGACTTTACCCTAGAGATATTTAATGATAGGTCCCTGCATTTATTCACTATCAAACTTCTAGAGGACCGAAAAAAGCGAGAGGCTTTCATGACGATGGCGCCAAAATAGAGGATTCCTTACCTCTGTTGTTTTTAGACAATCAATCTAGTTAGTTTGTCTTTTTATTATTTAGATTGTGGTGTGTAATAATTTATATTTTTGTGTCGTGTTCATGTGAAATTTCAACATTTATGTTTTGCACTAGTTGTAGTGCTTTAATTATGTCATTTTAACATTTATGTGCATAACTTGTTCTTTTTATATTTTCTAACATGCATAAAATAGCCAGATGGACCCATCATATAAAGATAAAATTATAGATATAGTGGAAAACCAGATAATTATGACTACAATAATATGTTCAATCAATGAGAATTATTAGAAAAAAATGTGTAAGGAACAATGCGTGCCATCGTTATATGTGAGTAATAAGTGAATTGGTGAGTTGCTCCAAGCTCATCCAAACAGAAATCATATAGTATGTTTCAGATGTCAAGACAATTTTTTTGTGATATGCTGGATGAATTGCAAAGTAAATAAGGTTTGCATTGATCGTCTTATTGAGTTCATTTGTGCTACTCCAAGCTCACCCAGGAAAGTGTCCATCACATTATGTATTATGTGACACATTGAATCTATTTATGCTGCTTTCAAGCGATTCCAACACTCAACAGAGATAATTAACATATATTTCGCTATTGGAGTTAATCCCTTGGATAGATTGTCACACAATATTTTGAAACTCATATATTATGCTTTTGTGCATACACCAAGAGAAGTCCGTAACGATACGAGATACAAGTAGTTCTTCAAGACATTAATATTTCTATTTATTTTTGCATGAATGTTTAAAAAAAAATTATTCTAATGTTTTTTTTTAAATAGAATCATATCAAAACAATTGATGACACGTGTCGATGGACGTGTTGATAACAATGACAAGAATGCATACATCGAACGTTTGCATTTGCTAAAGAGCATATCTTAGCAGTTTGTGACTTTAATGTGTTTTAGAGGAATGAATGAATTGTTCCTTGAAATGAGGTTTTTTAAAGCCCTTCCCGGACAAGAGGTACTACTTTCC
The DNA here is from genome assembly GCF_001263595.1 of Phalaenopsis equestris. Classification (NCBI taxonomy): domain Eukaryota; kingdom Viridiplantae; phylum Streptophyta; class Magnoliopsida; order Asparagales; family Orchidaceae; genus Phalaenopsis; species Phalaenopsis equestris. Next base: position 4,572,249 of record NW_018165280.1, read on the forward strand.
TAATTTTGAGCGCAACAGTCAATTGATTAGAAGAATGAATTATTCAACAAAAAACAAAAATCATTATGAAGTAAGGAAAAAGTGGGTCATACTCCAAATATAACTGACATATTCCTTCAAAATATAGGTAAAGATGGTTGCAATGACGACGCAACATAATTTTATACGGAAGCATCTATCTCGGGACAATATTGATTTCAGAATGTTAGATAAAGATCCAACATGCAAACCTGTGAAAGCATTTAAACATCGGGCATGTAATCATTGTCCGATGAAGATTTTGGTACGAATGGCTTCAACACATCCGAAGAGGAGGATGCTCAGAAGATAATTCAATTAAAAGTAGAGATTACAGGTGTTTTGGTAAACTAATCGAGTGAATTTATGTAGTGTTTTATAGTATCTTCTTATAGATGTTTAATATTTTAGATGCATTAAGGATTTGTTGTTGTCTATTTTCTATATTTATGGGTTTTGTATTGAGGATTTGTTGATGTCTAACGTTAGAGAAGTATATTTTTCTTATATGTGTTTTTTTCTAATTATGAAACCAAATATTTATTTTATTGTTCTATTGCATATCTACTCTAATTTTGTCAATTAAAAGTATAATATATTATAATCTCAAGAAAAACGAGTTCAAGGTTATCAAGTAATTCAAGAGCTATCTACTGTTATTGTAGTAAGCAGTGTTCTGCATACACATAAAGAAGAGAAGATAGCTATGAGAAGATCTTTTATTGTTGTCCCAGAAATAAAGCACTTGAAGATTGCATGTATTTTCAATAGGCTGGTGATATAGAAGAGTTTGCTCTGGATAGTGATCAAGTTAGCCAAGATGCTATAGACAAAAAAATATTTCGCAAGGCTTCATCATGTTGACATGAAGGCAAAAGTCATTATAACCTTGCTGGTAATTTTTGCAGTTCTTATTATTATCGAATTATGCATGTAATGATAACTTGTGATTGATGTATTGTAAAAATTTGAACTTCTAACGTGTTTTCTGTATTGCTGGAGCTATTTTTATTATTCTGCTACAATTATTTTGAAAAATACAGTTTGACATGAAGGCAAAAGTCATTATAACCTTGCTGGTAATTTTTGTTGTTCTTATTATTATCGAATTATGCATATAATGATAACTTGCGATTGATGTATTGTAAAAATTTGGACTTCTAACGTGTTTTCTATATTGCTGGAGCTATTTTTATTATTCTGCTACAATTATTTTGAAAACTATAGTCATTCAGCTCAATTTATATATAAGGGTATGTCTTTTCATCAGAAACAGTTGCAACAAAATGGATTATTCAAACAAACTCTTGATATTCCAACAACAACTTTCTAACAACACCTCTGAAGCTGTTTCTCCAAAATGCAGCTTCACAGTTGCTGCTTGGAAAATCAACAACTGTTCCAAACGTGCAACCTATATGATTAGAAGGGTGTGCATCATGCCTATGAATATGTGGTATTTTCCCTTAAAGAGACAAGGGATTCTATCAAGCCTATAAACATTGATTCAAGTTACAATGCAATTCAGTCAACAATAAACTAGAAAGAACTTTCAATAAACTCATGCGAACCACTACATATAGGAAATCGAATGCACCCACAAGATTTAAAATCATGGAAACAATAATGAAAATATACATGAGTAGGTAAAATGAATGATTGAAACGCAACTTACTTCATTGTAGCCACCTGAATAATGAGCATTAGAACGTAGATCATCCATATCCAAATTCTCAAGTGAACCTGATATTAGAATCTGAAGAAAAATTGATATTATGTAACCAATATATGATTTTCATAAGAAATTGATTTAGGTCACCGAACAAATGTTGCAATCAAATGTTGAGCTTTGATCTTTCGGATAGACAAGCCAATCAAGAAAAAATTTTCACACCACCAAATATATGCCTAAAAGAACTAGCAAATTCATCCAAAAAAAAGAAACGTTGCATAAAACCAATCACAAATTAATGGATGCCATCACAATTTTAAAAAATGAGAAAATATTTAGTTTTGAAATGTTTAAATGGAACATTTACTCTGGTAGTAATAAGAAGCGTGAATGACTACCACGACGCCAAAATAGATCAAGAAATAACTCAAAAAATCTCATTAGCATGCAATTATTTGAGAATACTTGCCTACTTTCAATAGGAAGCTAGACAAGCACACATTCAGTTTGCATGCAACTCAATTTGGTTGACATTAAATATTTATCAGTATTCCATATAAATATTAGTCAGCTCATTTTGAGAATGAATTTAATGTGAAAAAAAAAAAAAAACAAATCTATCAGTCTGTACCATGCCTATTAAGTGGAATTTTTAAATTTTCAGCAACGAATTTATCCAAACACAATGATAGAAGTTTTAACACTTTTATGGGCCAGCTTTATGAATCCTTCTCCTTTCTCACTCTAAGAATATTATCTCCGTCTCTCCTTTTCCTATTCTAATCACAGAAAATCTATCTCACCAACTTATACGTGCATCTTGTTTGCTTTATCGACTATGTCCAACCCACCAAAATTTAATTTCTATAACTCAAAGAGATGCCTAATTTCTTATGAGTTTGAACAGGTATCAACACAATTCTCCAGTTTTAGTAATTGGAATATTCATTGTCCTTGCATATCAAGGTAACATTCTGTTAAGTCTTCTCTTATTATAATTCTTTTCTCACTCCATAATGAAATGAGTTGTCAGGTTTAATCAAGTTAAACAATTAACGACAAAAGTTTCAACCTAGAGAATTAAATAAAGGGTGAAGACTCCAAATACCTGGATTTCATGTTCACTGAACATTTCAATCCATTCTTTCTCTATAAGTTGCTGAAATCCACGTAAAAAGTGCGAACTTTGATGCCGAATCTACAAAAAAGGAAGACTTAATTTATGGCATCTGAAAATTATTTGATTGAGGAAAATAAGTAGAATGTCATAAAAAATACCTGATAGTTTAACCGATGATTGGCGATGAGATGAATGTATGTGATAACATTTTCCTTTGTAACGTGAATATCTTTTCCTCCAGGTAGCAACTCTTCTTCTTTTTGTTCCCCATATTCATTGTTTACAATAACAAAATAAAGCTCCAAGTCTGAAACATCGCCTTCAAAATGCTGAATATTTACCAAAAACTCAAGCATGAATATGAATGACATCAAAGAGCAAAATGAAATTGTAATACAAAGGCACAAACATAATTTAATCAACAATAACAAATTAGAGATAAATCACTAAGCCGCTGCCTATGTATCTGTAATACTTAAAATTATCTCAAGGTAAAGTTAAAATTTATAAAAAAATTTTAGTTTATATATATATATATATATATATATTTGAGAAAGCCTAAGGGCTAATATATTAAAAAGAAAGAAAGATACAAATAGATTAAATGAGAGGGCTCAAGCATGACACCCTACCCATACGGTAAACATTACATGCAAATGGTTCCAGAAAAAAAAAATACAGAAAAATACATGAGAGTCATTGATGTAAAAAGGAAGATACAAAGGTTTTAGTGAGTGGGTATTAAGAGCCCACTCACAGGGAATACAACTCACTCAAAAAGAAACTTAAAAATACTCGTATACCCCAAAAATTATGAAATACTCATAATCATTGTGGGTGGATTTACCACTTTCCCTCCCCCTGGTTCTAGGGATGGAGTCCAACAACAAACTTAGATTTGGGCATCCACCCGAAACTATCAAACAGTCATCCTGAAAATTACTGAGTTCTAATTTCTACAGTACAATATATACATAATATAAATTTCATGCGAAAGGTGAACGTTACATGCATTCAAATGCTAATAAATGAAAATAAAATGGGAGGTGACAATGACATGTTTATGACAACTTGTAAAAATATAGATATTATGAATTTCTGTAGAATTTTGAGCTGACAATTGCACAGATAGTGTCCGTGAATATGATGAACATAATATTCAAACATTATCTTGATCAATTTGTAATAGTATTTATTAATAATATATTGTTCTATTCTAGAAATAATGATGATCATCATGGTCAAGCGAGCATTGACTTGGGTTTATCTATATATATATATATATATATACTCCCTACATATTAATAAAAAAAGGAGGAAATACAAAAGTGGTGTGGAGACGGATCCCCACATCTAAAAAATCCAAAAAAATACAATACTCATACCGTAGGGGTTCCATTTCCAACATTACAACTCGACGCCCACAAGAAAGAAACCAAAATTCCATACAAGTATACCGAAACCAAAAATAAACACCAAAAAGTATACCAAGTATGAGTATCTAATAAAGTAACCGTGTCAGTCGTATCGATAGGAGCAAAGAAAGGAGCACAACAACAAGTCCAATAGAGCTGAGTTATACCCAAGACATATCTAAGTCGAAATCCGAACATCAACAAATTTCAAAGAGTCGAAATCCCCAAGTTCAGACCAAGAGAGAGTAGGCGGTACTCATAAATTCCAGGTAAAACTGTCACCATGCCGCAAAGCCATACTGAACTTCGACATACCACAAACCAGCAAGGAAGCCATAGATGGAGCAAGCAACCAATGCAAGAATCCAAAAATTGAATTAGTGAGAACCAAACAGAAGCCACATAAGAGACGGACCAAAGCAGACATCCAAAACCGTGAAGGAAAACCTCCAAAACCAATGACAACAAGCAATGTAATCCCCAGGTCACCATAAAATGGACCATATAACACCAAAAATCATATAATAAAACCAAATGGAGGAATAAACCAAGAACAGTAATGTAAGTAAGAAATGAGGAAAATAGCTTAATTATAGTATAGGAGAAGAGCCTTAATGACAAGCTCACCGAACCATTATCCACAAACATATGGAGCATCCAATTTGTCCCCAACAACTAAAGATGCAAAGAAGGGGGTGGCACCCTGCCCACCATAATATTGTTACTCTCAATACCAAATGCAGCGAGCCAATTGGCCGACCTATTTACCTTGCGACGTATGAACCTCCAAACAATAGAGAGATGGGAAGAGATGAGTTTAATTCTCTTAATGCATTATAAAATGTCCCACGGTGCTTCAGCCCCATTATTAAGTATATCAACCAAAATATGAGAGTTAGTCTCAATAATAAGGAAATGCCAATTAAGCGATAAAACAACAGTGACAACCATCAAAATGGCTCTAGCCTCAGCTTCCAGGGGACTATCGGTGAAACAAGGGGAGGAGGAGAAGAGATTACAATTACCAACATCATTCCGAGCAATACCCCCAATGTCAGCATTAGAACATTTCCAGCTTCCATCCATGTTAATTTTGCACCCACCCGGTAAGAGGAGACCACCATCTCACCAAAAATGAGAGTTGCAGTGTCCTTCCCCCAATAATATTGGTAGTCCCCAAAGATTTAAAATATGATATGCCTGAAAAGAAGTTGTGTTTTGCAACTCCCAACATAAAATTTTTGTTAATGTGTGCAATGATGTGAGCAAAAACCGTTGCACTATGAATATTTTGACCAGTATGCTTGATATCATTACGGGTCACCATATAAACTAACAAACAATGTAAGGATAAATTTGCAAGAAGTGTTTTTGCCTCCGAGTAGGGTTACAAACCTCAATAGAGCCAATTAAGTTCTGAGCAGGGGACATGGTGATGCCAAACCAGTGACCGGCTTTCCGCCAAATAAACAGAGAATATGGGCATAAGAAAAAAAGATGCTCAATAGAATCCTCCATAGCATTGCAAAACAGGCATCGAGAAGCAAGTCTCAATCATTTCAATTTTAAAATATCATCACAAGAAATAACACAATGAAAGATCCTCCAAGCCAAGAAAGACATAGAAGGGGTTAAAGCCCAGCACCAAACACTCTCTCCCCATAAGTTTTTATGAAGGTATGTAAAGCAAAATATAAAGATTTAGTAACCAAATATCTAGCTAACAATTTCAATACCGGAGTGTCTTTCAAATGAACCTCATAAGGAATTGAAGAAATAAATTGCGCACACTCCAACCCCACCAACTGGTTAAGAAGGGGAAGATTCCAATTACCACCTAGCCAAGCGTCAGAAACAAGAAGGTTAGCATACACCGCCTCCCTCAAATTCAGAGGAATGGGGGGACCAACAATCATGCCAAAAAGAGAGGTTACCACACCCCAACTCCCAATAAATATAATCCTTAGTCGACTCTCAAATTTGCAACAACTTCTTCCACACCCTAGAATCACCCAACCGCCAATTAGCCAAGGCGGGGTTGCTATTATGACAGTATTTTCCATGCATGAACGCAGCCCATAAGGAGTCCCCTTTCCGAAATTTAAACCATAATTTGAAAAAGTTTATGTCGGTAATATGATGAAGCGATTTAAAGCCTAACCCACCAGACACTCCTCCAAGGCAACCATTTCCTACCGAATATCTTTCAAGGACCAATTGTGTGCTCTTTCCTTCTTATCATGATGATTTGAATTTCACTCCAATTGTTTGAGGGTTAGTTTGAGAAAATTAAAGAGTTTTCCCTCTAAGAAAGTTCCTCTTAAAGTCCACATTTACTGTGCACGAGGTGGAAACGATGGTAATGAGGTGGGGTGACAAGATATTACGACAAGTTAAAGACACCTAAGAATTTATCTATTCTTTTTGTAAATGCTTTCTTCTTCTTCTTCCTTTTATGAAATTTCTTTTTTTTTTGTATTTTTATTTTTTTTTATTATTTTTTTATATAGTATATTATGTATAGAAAGGGAAGTGAGAAAGTAAGGAGTTAAACAAAAAAGTTAAGAGATATTTGAAAGAGAAATGATATGTAAAACACAGAGAGAGAGAGAGAGAGAGTTACGAAGGAAGAGGGAGATGTTGGCTAGAGGAGATGAAAGTTGTTGCAACTTTGCTAGCATCAAAGTTGATTGAAAAAGTTTGCATAGTGCTCGGGTTGAGGTGAAGTGAAAGTTTAGTGGAGCTGCAAATTAGGGAGAATTGGATGTCGGTAAAAGTGCAAGTGAAGGGAGCTATGCAAGTGAGGTGGTCGCAGGATCATTCACCCCGAAATCGAGTAAGATGTAGAAAATTAAGCGTGTTAGCAAGTGGAACAGGCGACATGAGCAGGCGTGATTGACAAATGAGTCACAATGCCAACATGTGAACGGGAGCAAGAGGCGAATGAGTTTTCATTCAAATCATGGCTTTTCATTGAAATAGGGCAGGTTGGTGGGCATTTTCAATGATAGATGTGGAGAAGATCAAGCATTAGTAGAAGGAGAATCGTGACAGACCGCAATTCTTGAAGACAAGAGAGGGGTATGAGTGGAGGCACACAACATGTCGAAGTCAAAAAGGAAATCATGTGCGTAAAGAGAAGAGGAAATATTGACCCGTGTGCTAGAAAAAAAGGAGCAAAAGAGAAACATGAATCAAATCTTAAAATAGAAAATTTATGTTACTTTTTGGTTTTTTTTTTTTTTTTTTTTTTTTGAATAAAAAAAACAAAGAGCGTAGAGATTTGTCAATGTTGCAATACACATCGCACAGATCCAAGATGGAATGGTCAAGATAGTTTTGGTGATTGAAATAATTTTTAAATTTTTAATACTAATAATTAACAATAAAATTAATATATATAAACATATTATAAATTTGAATATAATTAAAAGTAGCAATTAATTTTTTAAAATATTTAATATATAATTATAAATATTGCAGAGATTTAACATTAGAATATTTGAAAATTTTAACATAATTATTGAAATTATAATTTTAAATTATTGCTCCTAATTATTCAGTGAAAATACAATTTCTTCCGCAACTCTTTTGTAGCTTGAGCCCATTGGACTTCATGTCATCACCTCATATGAGAGTAAATTTTCTTACCTTTCATACGGCAATTTGAAAACATTGGCATAATCAGTTTTGTGAAACAAATGATAATTTATTGATTTTGATTTTACGAGGCAGTTTGAGTTGAACTTGTGTGACGTACCATTAATTGTCCATTTTTTACATCATATTTGATTAAATCTATTAAGTAATTTTTTATTAATTTCAATGCTCCGAAGTCTGCTCAACAGAAGTAGTAACGGTTGTATGATCCTGATTTGTGAGATGCACCTGGATTCAATTTTCTATGATACTGCAATCATTGTCTATTGTCTTCTTCGAATTTGACTAATTTGGCCTTTAGAATAAATTTAAAGGCCAGCATCCTGAATCCTCTTCTACAGACAGTTACAATTGCATATGTGATCTGGTTAAACAAAATGCAGTTACACTACAGCACAGTTACTTGCTCACGGCCATTAAGAATGATTCCTCTCACATGACATTAATTTTTCTAGAAGGGCAGATAATGTAGAAAAAATCCATAGCAAATTTTTGTAAAAAATATTCTGCAGAGATCAGTGCAAAATGAAATTGAGCATTATCAAGATATTCTTCGGTAGAAATGCAAGGATGATTTTTAGCAACAAGAAATAATTTCCAGGCTGTATCTTCACAACATAACATGAATTTCTTAAATGTAAAATGACTACGTAGCATCCAACTACCAGCATAGAAATGCATTTGCAGCTCATGACAGCCTTGTGAAGAAGATAATAATGTTCAGAGAAAAAAGAATAAAGAATACAGAGATCATTTACAAAAAAAAATTCCCACCTTTAGAAAGAGCAGATGACGATACAATTCTGGATCTAGTGAAGGCAAGTCATTCAAATAGTTGTGCCTAAGATGCCATAAATTCATTAGTTAACATAAATGAAACAAAAGGCATCATAAACGATCTTAACTATATGTTCAATCATGAAACTAATGATTTACTTGCTCAAATGCAAACAATCAGGCTCTGTTTGAATGTAAGGAAAACATTCAGAACTCTTACAACGAATGAATCCTCATTAGTACATAGTTACAGTAAATGTTTTGATAAAAGAAAACCTCGCACTCTCTCTCAAAAAGAACAACCTTTCTCGCTCAAAGAGGGCGGGAGAGAATTTTTTTTCCTTTGAGTTCTGCTACCTCTTTTGGCATAAATGTAAACTAAGTACCTCTTTAAACTAGTAAACATGCTTTCTCTAAAGACTTCTGCAAATCCTAACAGTACCCTGCCCATTTATCCTCCAGACAGCTCCATATGTTAGGACCACCTACTTATGTGTTGCTATAACTTCACAGAAAAGTCTGTAGCGCCCCACCGATTTAGTCTCCATGTTGTGTGTAAGGATCGCCAGCTTATAAGTGCTACTATGATAAAAAAAAATTAACAAACTGAATTTAAGTGACAATAAAGTTCGTGCTCATCAAAAAATAAAAAATCATCATCACACCCCGGCCAATGCAAATCCAAGGAATTTGAAGAACAGTAAGGGCACACCTTCAACAACATTAGTTAATAACATTTTAGTCTATCAAATGTCAATGCAGTTACCAAACACGACATATTTGTAGAACAAAAACAAAATTGGTGAATAATTTCCAATTCCTTTGGGGCGGATAAATTTCTCCTTTAGAGAGCGTTGATAATGGTAATTATCACGAGACTAAGAGATTCATCAGTGTGTGTGTTTTGAAATTTACACCTCACTCTAGAGATTGTGCTTTTCCAAGTCAAATTTTCAAAAGACAAATTAGATTGTGGATAATACAATATAAAAAGATTTTACCTTTATTTTATGAAAATTTTAATATATGATTTCGGGTTTCACATGGGCTTAAGTCCCTATTGTTAATTACCCTTCCAAGTAATAAGAAAAAATCCCAATTAAGGCCAATAATTAGGTGCTAAGTGCATAATAAATGGTAACAACAATTTTTTGTTTTAAATTAAGAAAGACACTATTTTTAGCTTTGAACGATAGTAGAGAGAATGATGACGAACCTAACCAAGATCCTATGATTTTATCATCCAGAGTTGTCATGTACTTGAGTCCACTTACTCAAAGGAGATAATCAACCCATTCTAATATAAAAGCCACTTTAAAATAATCATGTGTTATATTTTTCAAATAGTCCTTGTAGATATAAGGTGAGGGACAATTTTTGTCTGGGGTGGTGGCTGTTATCAAGGTGGAAAATGAGTTATGAGTAGGGATGGTTGGGGCTTCGATTACATCAAGATCAGATGAGGAGGGAATTGTGGTATCAATTGTTTGTAGCTCAGAGAGAGAGAGACAGCGAGAGAGGAATGAGGGGCAGTCCCAACGAAGACGGGCGGGCTAATGCAACGTAAAGTTACTGTGCGGTAGTATGCGCAGACGGTTGGAGGGGAGAGGTAGGTTAGGATAGAAAGACGTAGGCATTGATTCGAGCAAGTGGTATCAAAGTAGAAATAGGAGAGGATGGCGTAGATGCATGAATAGGGAAAAAAAGGAGAGCGGCATGCTAGGCGGATGGGACGTGAAATAGAAATTTGCATGCATTTCTAGAGTAAGCATGGGAAAAGAGTCAAGGCAAAAATAATTGTGGACTAACAAAAGAAAAAAAAAGACAATAGTACAGAATTGAAAATATTAAGTAGTTATCCATAAGCAGATCATCAGCAGTATCCTTATCTCAACAATATATGGTAAGCTTTCTAAATGACCCAAAATTCATTCTTGTTTAAGAGTACACAAGAAGTCAGCTCTATTTGGCACAACTAATAAGCTATATCTGGAACTTAATTTTTTTTTCTTACTAATGCTTCAACATTAATTATTTTTTCTTACTAATGCTTCAACATTAATTAAAGAGAACCATTTTATTCGCTTCATCTTCTCCTTTGTATTGAACATGCCCAAATCATGAAGTTTATTTTTCACATATTATCTTCAATAAGCGCTACTCCCATTATATCTAGAATATGATCACTTCTCACTTATATTCATAAATTTATCAAACATTCATCTTATCACCCTTGACCACATTGAATTGGATTTCAGTGGCTTATTTTTTGCCCTTCTATTGCTCTTGATCCCAAACGCACTGAAGAAAGTTGAGGGATTATCTTTAAGTTGATATCCAATCATAAAAAATATGCTAAAATAAATAAAAAAAACTTCTAAATTGATATTTGGACAGGCGAGACACAAGAGCTAGATGTGATAATTTGTTTAAATGTTCATTCAAATCTTAGGAATAGATGATTATGAAATAGAAAAATAATTGCAATCAAACCAGAAAGAATACCTTCAATTCCAACTTTCAAAAATAAATAAATTGGTAAAAATATTCAACTAAAAGAGATCGTAAACCTTACTTTTGTTTCAATTTGCTGAGGAAGAATGTCGCAAAAGGTATGTCGACAAGAATGCCTTCATACATTGCCTACAGAAAAAAACACAGAACAATGTGAATATGCGTATGATTCACCCCATCATGTTTACAAATGCATTCTACAACAAAAAGTGAAAAATAAAGTCAAGGGATGAAGTAAAAACAGCTTTGATGGTGCCCAAGGGAAGTTTATCGATCATTCACATTCGAAAGCAATGAAAAACAAAAACCACAAAAAAAAAAAAAAAAAAAAAAAAAAAAAAAAAAAAAACAAACAAAAAAAGAAATAAAAAAGATGAGCATGCTGAAAGTCATAAAAATTAATACGAATGGTAGGTTCCCGGCATATTATAATGTCCACAAGTCATTATTTAGAAAATCTAGTATGCTTCACGGTACATATGAATTGTTCCAATAAAAAGAAAAAAAATAAAAAATAAATTATAAAATAAAAAAGAGACTACACAGCTCAGTATCAACGCTCTGCAAACTACCATGTGAGTTACAAAAATCAATTTCCATTCAGGTTTCTTATTCTTGAACATGGATACGTGCCTTAATGGAGAAACAAATAAAAGCTGAACGTATAAGAGTAGAAAGAGAAGTTGTGATGTGGGACAACTGATACAGGAGACACTACGCGACGCGGGCGAGGAAGGAAAACATGGAACGTTCGAAGACATCTTTCGTCATTCGAAGTGCTGTCAACTGCTGTTCGCAGCAGGGAAAGCTGCTGTTTCACTTACTGTTCACTGTTCAGCATCCATACCCCATCGATTCATTGTTTGCTCACTGATTTCAGCCAGAAAAGCCGCCGGTAACATCAAACATACTGTTCAAAAGTAGATTTATCCTCACAATCTCTTCCAAACACCGCGAGCCACACATAATAGCCTTCTCTCGCTATCCACACCACATCCCCGCGAAATCCGCTTCCCAAATACCTTCTAGTAGCTCTAGAACAGTGTCATTTGGTACTAGAGCCCGACACGTCCTTAATCTTTAGGGTTTTGCTTTTGTTACCCTAAACCAAAATTCCAAACAACCTTACCTAACACCCCAACCAAAAGTAAAAAAAAATTTCCACAAATCATTCATACCGCAATTCCTAACTAAAATCATGACATTTTCAAAATCAAACTTTCCAACCTCCTCAAAAATTCCACCCCGACATCTACACCTAAAACATAAATCCCTAATAAACCTTGATATGCAATCTTACATCCGCCAAAAACGTGATTGGAAGAAAATGATGTCGCGCCACCAAGGAGAAACCCTCAGCAAGGTGCCCAAGAACTTACCATGAAAGATATGTAGCGAGAAAATCTTCAAATGCAATAGAGGCTTGTCGCCTTTGAGAGAAGACAATCCAGTGAGATCACCCATAGCAACAAGGTGGCTTGCCAAATCGAGAGAAGATAGTGAATCCCTTCTACCAGGCAATTTCCAGTGACGAAGAACCACTATCTCAACAATTCAACATGAAATATCAGGGGTAAAGCCATGAACTTGAAGTAAGAGCAAATTTATTGGATTTTAACGGTCGTGTGGATCCAAAAAAAGTTTATCAAGTGGCTTCAAACAGTAGAGCATAATTTTGAATATAAGAACGTTCCACCTGATAGTAGGGTCAAGCTAGCAGTCACTAAGCTCATGAACACTTCTTTATGGTGGGATAACCTGAAGCATCTTCGATAGCGTGAATAAAATAGTAAAATTACTATCCAGTCCAAAATTAAATAAGATGCAACACAAGCTCCTATCAACACATTACAGACATGACATGTTCTTGAGACTTCATCACTTATAGCAACAAGATCTCTCATCACTTACTGCAACAAGATCACTCAATAGAAGAGAACAGAACTGAATTTGAGCAGCTTAGGTTGAAGTATTGGCTAGTGGAGCCCGAGAACACCTTAACTCGATATCTAGGAGGAATGTGATCATCCATTGAAAGCATGATAGAGTTACTGTCCTATTGGACATTACAGAATGTTCAGACCCTAGCTTTCAAAGATGGGGAAACATCACCGAGTGACAGCTACACCTTACAAGGAGTGTTCAACCCCATGATCAAGCAACAAGAGTACACCTAGCAAAGCATCCAAGCCAACCCTGCCTATGGAGAAACTAGTTATGAATGGAAAATAGATGAAGCCAAACATAACACTGAAATTCGTCATAGTTAGGAAGTATGTTAAGTGCCACGATTTTGAGCACATTGCATGAAATTGTCCAAACAACATAATGATCTCTTCCCTGAATAGAGAGTAGTTGAAGAAATGGACAGTAACACGGGAGAAGATAAGATGTCAGAAATGAGTCTCAACTTCCAGGCAATAAGGAAGATAGCTAGTGATTCAAACTGAGCCTTTGAGAGGGACTCCAACTAGATTAACATTAACTGTTCTAAAAGTTAGTTAGTCCAAGGAGCCGACACCTGAAAAGGGACAAACCTTGTTGAAGGATTTGCTAGATAACATGACCAACAACATACCCATTGAGTGGTTCATAATGTCATAAATTTCATTCTATAGTTGGTTCTTCCAGACAAACTTGTTTTTGGATGTTCCCAGTAGAGTACAAGACATGAAAGAAGTAAGTTACATACTTAATGACTCGATGCTCGATTTTTTATAACACATCCGTGTGCAAGTTCAGCACTAGTTGTGCCAAAATAGAATGGGCACTTATTCTATCAAGAGAATCTTTGGAATGACTTATGTGTTTGAGTTGAATGGATTGAACATCAGCATAAACTTTGCAATTGGTCTATCTCAGGCATCAAAATGATAACTTTGTTATGATGGTGGATTGATTCAGAAATTTTCTAGGAAGAAGACGAAGCTCCCTCTATTAGGGAGAATGGCGTGGGATGCTGATATGGGAGACGTGATGTGATGTAGGGGAGGGAGGCAAACGCGGGGAATTAAAAGGCTTTCTTTGTCATCTATGTGCTGTAAACTACCGTTCGCAGCAGGGAAAGCTGTTGTTTCGCTTCCCGTCCGCTGTCCAGTCGTCCATACTGTGCCGATTTGCTGCTCACTCACTGATATCAGCCAGAACAGCCACCGACAATGTAACCTACTGTCCACCAGCAGATTTACCCCCACAATCCCTTCCAACCATGGTCAACCATACATATTAGCCTACTCTTGCTATTTCACAACCACCTCTCGTGAAATCTGTTTCCCAAATATATTATAGTGGCCCTAGAACCCTATCAAGTTGGGATTGCTTAGCACAACAGACATCCGTAAATGAGACTGTAGATTATGAAATTCAAACAATATAATGGTTATACGTCAAATAGACTAAAAAACACACATCAAGAGCAGCTTGCCCAACTCCATGAGAAAAATCCAGTCTTTATGCCTCATCAAATAGCCAAGCCAAAAACCAAAGGAAACAAAAATTCAGAATAACAAAATTGCTAAACAAAGCACAAGAATTCATGCTCATTATTTTCCAGCAACTTCTAGTAAATAACATTGCCACTTCTATCACCAACAATGATTTTCAACACTCTTGTCAAATGAAATTAGCCAAACCATGCCCAAAAAAACACAAATGGAATTTATTTCAGAAGGGGAAATACAAAAAATGACATATCAAAAAAATTAAAGGGATAACTTGCATTTCACCAAGCATGTATGCTTGATCTGTAAGATGGGTTGCATGAACCAAAATAGCCCAAATGCTGAAGAATACCTTTCCAAGCAGGCTTCCCAGAAAGTCAAAGAATTGAAGATGCTGCTCATGAATCACTCCGGATCCAGGATTTGGATATAATAGGTGATCAGTAGTTTCCTTGGGAAAAGAACAAAAACAAATAATTTAAAAGATAAAACAAAATAAACTTAATTTACAAAAATAAATAATGGAAATTTTAAATACAAACTGCAAACATTTTCTTCAGTTACCAAAAGACAAATCAATATAAAAAATATTTTTAAACAGAACAAAAAAGTATATCATTCTATATTAAAGCAATATCTAATTACCTATTACCAAACTATACTAAAAAAAAAGAAAGCAAAGAACAATTAGGCATACAGAAAGCTGAACACGATTGAGATGCAATGGATCACCATCCAATGCATCAAGACCAAAGTGCATCTGTGTAATCTCACAATCTCTAACTCATTAAATCAGTACCAGCAACCCAAACAAGACCACTTGTGTTTTTCTCAATATATCTCCATCCATTTGTGAAACCACAAAAGTTTAATATTTACAAACTAAATATTTCGAATTTCAAATTGGATTCTGTGCAATGCAAATATTGGGAGGATTTATTAGAAAGGGTAATCTCCTACTTGTAAGTAATGCTTTGGCTCATTTGAATGCTATTATTGAAATTTTTTCTCTTAAATCTTCTAAGGATGAATGCACGTGGAACATATGGATAATAAATTTTCTGTAAAATCTTACTATTCTTTTCTTATGAGAAGTCATATTGGCATTTATTTTGGTTTAAGACTAGAAATTTATTCTCTTTTAAAGTTGCTATTCTTAGTTGTGTACTTCTGAAAAATTACAATGTATCTTCACAAATTGGGGATTCACTCCTCTATGAGATGCAAAATGACAGTCATCTTTACTTCAATTACTGGGTAATTAGTAAAGGGAAGGCTTTTGAATATTTTTTAAGTAAGATACCCAGTTTAGAAGCACTCAAAATTAAATTGGTAGATGGAGCAAACAAAGACTTTAAGGTATATACTTAACAACAATTTCGCCAATCTGAGGAGAGATAAGCAAGGCTTGTTTCAACAAGTTAGAAGACAGTAATTTGTTACAAGATCACTAGAGTGGTAAATCTTCTAGTTTCTTTTACTCGTTGCAATAAGTTTGCTAATATTAAAAGGTTATAATGAACTCTATTGAACTTTCACAGCTTTCGGGCTGGGTTACAGCATTATGACATGGGTTTAATATAATCCACTATTTTATGATGGCTAGAAACCTAGACATTAATACTTGGCCATATTCTAACGCTAAGTAAAAAGTGAAATAAATCAATGAATATTATTATGTGAACGTCTAGTATGTTAACAAGTGTACACTTGACTAGCATAGTGCATGTAATATGCCTGAACAATTAACATCACTTTTAAAATTCCCTTCAGTAAGATTACCTCACTTATTATTGTCATGTGATTATTCAAGCAATTTCACTTTATAATGATTACGAGTAATTCATTAATCTAGTCACTAATAAACTTTTAATCCTTACTTTTGTTTATTAATAGCATATCATGCTATTTTATGTTCTTGAATATTCAAATTTCATAAGAATAGTTTACCTCTATAGTTCATCATAAATAAGTTTAAATATTGCTTCAGGTAAAGGGAAGACAATGTTTAACATAAGAAAGAATTAAATTTTTAAATTTACTAATCAAGATTCTGAGACTTAGTTTCACAGTAAGGCAAGAATTATGCTAAAGAGATGTTATGATAAAATTTTGTGCAATTGTCAGCACAGAGTGTGCCCTCTAAGGCCATAGCTCCCACTGGTTTTGAAGTATTTAGTAAATCATAAAATCTTATAGGTTGCCCGGATCAAGTGTTTACAAAAGCACACATGGCGTCAGCCTCGAGGCGCTGCTTCGGTGACTCAAAGTGTAAGCCTCGCCAGTGCGTTCGAGGCTCATGCCTTTATGTAGTGTGGTGTATGCCTCCGAGCGGTAACACCTCGAATCGGTTGACTCGAGGCATCGCTCAAATTAAAATTAGATATGAATATTTCTAACTTTCACACGATAGCCATACTGCAGATTTAGAGTTGGACGTCATTCCGAGAGCTTTGTATCTTATTCCACGTCCTTTGACAATTATCATGAGTGTGAGCGTCAAAGTCCTTTGTCCCAAGCCTTCGAGTGTCATAGTAGCTTCGTTGTGAGCCCTTTTGTGTCAAAGTCCAACTGCGAAGTCCAGAGAAGCGGCGAAGTCCAGTGGAGTGGCGAAGTCCAGCGGAGCGGCGAAGTCTAGCGGCTCTTCCTCTTCTCTTCTATGGTTATGCCCTTATGTCGTAGTAGCTATCTTCCCAAGTTGAGACATATGATTTTAAAATTTTTCTTTTGACTCTGTGAGCATATGATTTTAAAATTTTTGGGGCATTTACATACATAGAAATCGAGACATTGCTATTTACAGGGCATTTACATAAATAGCAATCGAGACATTGTTATTTACAAAACAAGCACCCTATTTCATCCATTTTTCAAATTCTCACTCAAATATCAAAATTCAGCATAAAATCCCAACCCATATTTCTCAATTTTATCAAATTTCCAATGATTTCTGAATTGTATCCTTTTATTTATTTAATGATTTTTTATGTGCAAGAATACGATTTTGTCAAGCTTCATGAATATTGGTTTCCTTTTTGTGGTGTGAATCATTTTTTTCTCAACTTTTTTGGAAATTTCAGATTTTGACAACCTTTAATTATCAATTGGATTTTGGAGTCGATAAGGGTATGCTTTGAAGCCAATGTTATTTTTTTTGTAATTTTATCAAATTCTTAATAATTGATGAGTTTTATTCTTTTATTTCTTAAATCATTTTGATTTTGCATTACAAATGACTTTTGTCAGTTTAATCACTAATGTTAAAGTTAGAAGGCAAGCTTATGTTTACATTTTCAATTTAAATGTTAGTGTTGCATTGATTTATATAGCTTGCTTTAAATGATCGCTTTGTTTGCAGAAAAATTAGCATATATACTTTAGAATGGTTGGTGGCACATGAAAAAAAAAGATCTGGCACGAAAAATGAGACTCAAATTGAAGTGTTAGGAGAATGTGCAAAGAAGAGATATGTTTACTTAAAATGTAGATTTTGTGACAAACGAATTACTAGTGGAGTTAAAGACTTGAAGTCACTTAGCTGGCACATATATAAATATTAGAGCATGTGAGACTGTGCAAATGAAGTAAAAAAAGTATGCATTTAATTAAAAAAAAATACGTCACTTCAAAAGAAACAACGCAAAGAAGCATGGAAGAGATGATTAAGAAGAATTCATATTTTGCCTCTCAATATGATTGTTTCAGCAGTGGAAGTCATTTGATTTCTTTTGATAGAGGAACTTGAGGACCAATGGATAAATTTATTGTGAATGTGGATGAAGTTGAACATATTCTCTTCCAGCTTCTGCAAAAGAAGATAGAAATAGAGCATGTTTAGATTTTGCAAGATGACTTTTGAGAATGAAATCTCATTTAATGTGAATAGAAGTCCTTTATGGATCGATATGCTTTGCTATGTTGGAAATTACGAGCGAGGGCTACATCTTCTTAGAATGCATGAGGTGTGAGCTTGGATGTTGAATGAGTAGGTTAGAACTACGACAAAAATAGTAGATGGAGTAAAAAAGATAGGGGTTGAGAAAGATGTTACTATAATGTCAGATGGTTGGAATGAGATATCAAACAAATAAGCATTATAAATTATCTTATTAACAACCCTTATGGGACGATATTTTTCAAATCGGTTGATGCATCAACTTTTGTAAAGATGCACAAGTTGCTTTTTAAAATGCATGATAAGGTCATTGAAGAAGTTGGAGAGAACATAGTTGTTCAAGTTGTTATAGATAATGCAAGTGCTTATAAAACAACTGGAAGAATATTAATGGAGAAAAGGAAGCATCTTTATTGGAATCATTGTATTGTCCATTGTCTTGTTTTAATGCTTGAAAGATTGAGACAATTGTCGCAACATAAATCTGCTTTGCTTAAAGCAAAAAAAAGTAAGTAAATTTATTTACAATCATTCTTGGGTATTAAGCTTGATGAAGAAATTCACAGATAAAGAACTTCTTCTACTAGTAGTTACAAGATTTGCCACGACTTGTTTGACTTTGCAAAGATTTAAAGAGTTGTGACAAATTTTGGAGGCTATGTTTGCCTCTGAAGAATAAAATAGAAGTTCTCGGGAAAAAAAAAACAAAACAAAAGGAAAGCAAGTGAAAAAGATTATTATGAGAGATAACCCATTTTGGTGTAACCTTAGTTATGCTCTGAAGACTAGAAAGCCTTTGGAGAAAATATTACAAATCGTTGATGGTGAAAGAGCTCCTGCTATGAGATTTAATTATGAAGATATGAACAAAACAAAGGAGGACATATCATAAGAGTTAGAAAGACAAGATACATCCTACAAAGAAATATTGGAAATCAATGACGACATGTAGAATCGTCAACATTTACATGTTGCTGCATATTATTTGAATCCTCAGTTTCATTATGACAAAGATTTTCATGTAGATAAAGATGTTAAGACCGATTTATACAAATGCATGAATAGAATTGCTCTTGAGTCTATCTCAAAGTCAATGATCAACTTGAAAATTTTCATTTGAAAAATGGAATGTTTTGATTTAGAGCAGCTCACGCCTGATACAAGACACAATTTCATTTATCTATAATTTTAATTCTATGAGTTTATCATTTATACATTGATACTTTTGTTTAATGTTATGCTAGAACATTGTTGGGAACCATTAATAGATGATGTGCATGAACTCAAAGCATTGGTTGTGAAAGTTCTTAGTTTTACTTTGTCAGCTTCTACATGTGAGCATGATTAGAACATATTCAACCAACTGCATAAAAAGAGAAGAAATTGATTGGCTACAAGTAGAATTAACAAATTAATTTATATTATGTTCAAGAAAAAAATTGAAAAATAAACAATTGAAGCTACACCAACAAGGAAATAGTGGTGATGGAATAGAACCTATGCTGCTGATAATATTATCTCTGATGATCAATGAATAATACCTAAGAATGTTGAATAATTTATGGTTGTAGATGAAGAACTGACTTTTAATGATGATGCTAAAGAAGATATTAATGTTTAAATTGAATAGGGTAAAGAGATCAAATTTGGGAGTTGGAGCTTCAAAAAAATTCTAAAGATAATTTATTTAAAGTATAATTAATTGCTTAGTAGTGTTACTGATTTATTATTTTATTTAAAACTATATTAAATTCAATGCTAATTCATATAGGAGTAAAATGAAAGATGTGATAATTGAAGAAGAATTTGAAGATAATGATAACATATAATTCGAGGATGATAGAGTTATTACATATGATGATTCTTTAGAAGATGATGAAAATGATGATGATACCGCTATGTATCTTGATTCTTGTGGCATATTTAATTTTTAAGTTTACTATTCAAACCTTATTTCAAAATTTTGCGATTTTGCTTTATATTTGGATTTGGGAATACTATATATTGTGTTATTAAGTGAACTAGTGGAGTCTATTACTATATTTAAATTCTAAATTTAATGATCAAGATTCGTGGTTTGTTGAATGTCATATTTATGAATTATGCTTAATTTTATGATTTTTTATTTATTTATTTTGAGCCTTACGCCTTGATCTGCCTTGAGGCTTATGCCGCTCCTCGCAAAGAAAAAAATGGCTCGATTCCTGATTCACCTCTAAAACCTTGGTTGGTTCCATGGAACAATATACATCAAGCTATAGAGATCGGCATTCAAACCATACAACCAAAAAAGAAAAAATAAATAAATAAATGACGACCAATTAATCAACACCAAAAACATGGGATTAATATCAGAGATTTTAAAACCATTAATGGATGAACAAACCTTAAATAGTCCATATTGCACATTGAAAGCTGCTTGAGTAATGTTTTCCATGAAGTCCTTAAAAATACCACCACCATCAATTCCAGCTTCCTCTACTCCAAAGTCATTAAAAAAGGAAACACGAATCTGAAAGCATTAAGGCAAAATGTAAAGAATATCCATTACAAACTGCAGTAAGAAAACAAAAAAAAAAACACTGCAGTATATAAGCTTAAAGCCTTCTATCAAGAGATTTTTCTATAGGTCTTTATGCATTTCAGCAAAGTTTTTTGGTTATAAGTGAACGTTTATGGGATTAGTGTGCCGAAGAAAAGAAATGTCTGGGAGTAGGGAGGAACGTGCCCATGTTGATATTTGCTTTGTAATGAGAGATATAGGGCAGAACATAGACAAACAAATACCGAGCCTCTGAGTTCATCCGTTGAGAGTGCACTCAGCTGATTGAATGCATCTTCAAAAATTCTTTTTCTTCTTATCCGAAACCGATTTCTAGATAGAGGGAAAGCACCAGTTTGTTGCTTCGAAGCTGCTAGTTTTGCCTGCAAAACAAAATTAACATAGTCAGAAAAATACAAAAGCAACAGTATATAGAAGTGCATCTTACGAATTAAATTTTTTATAGAAATATTAGTAATAAGATTATTATTTCATGTGGTTCTAAGAGGTTACATCACATGTGTATGAGCATGTTTAAGAGGGTGAGGGCGTGGGGTGGTGGTCCTCACATTGAATATTTTAACCCTGCTTGTAAATGGAACCAGAAATGGAGCCTGTTTCAGCAACTCAAATGCTCTGCTATTTTCAGTTAGGGCCTGCACAAAAATCCACCACTGTGAGGAACAAATATTTAAGACAAATAGAAGTTGCTCTCAGTAATCAATTTTACCTGAGCTATAAATGCTTCGCTGCTAGCTTCAAGTGCGTGAAAATCACTAGGTGCGGTGAACAACTTTCTGTTATTCCAATCCTGTAACTGCAGAAAAGCATCACATAGAGAACAAAAAAGTAAATAAACATTTTTGTAGCATTGAGAATTGCGCATGCATCAGTAGTAGACTAAAAGGCTTTCACAAAGCCACAACATCTAAGCTACCAAAAATAAAAGCACATTTTCACTCAAAGCAGTCGCTGCAGTAATAAATAAATCTGATTCATTTGACATAATGAGTACTAATTAAAAATATGAAAAACCTAAAAAGGATTCAGTAATTCAAGATAAGTAAGAAACTGAAATAGTTATGATTCACAAAAAAGATTTGCACAATAAAAGAAAAAAAAAAACTACATCTCAATAATCTATTTCCCAATTAACAAGACAAAACAGTTGAGCATTCATAGATACCTGGTTCAAGAGTTCACACATCATTGCACGAGCTCCAGTTCTTATAGTTTCAACTGAGAGCCTTTTATTGAAAAAAATATCAGTTCCATGTTTCTGAGGAGACACGACAGCCGGTAGTACCCAAAGGAGTTGCCATAAATCCTGCAAAAGGAGATTGTATAGGGTAATTAAAGAAAAAAGCATAAGATATGACAACGTTGTGATATGTCTTCAAATGTAATGCAAGAAACCAAGCTATTGAAAATAAATCACTTAAAAAAAAGGAAAAATATGGACCGCACACAATATAAGTGATCTACTAATGTTGCAAAAGTTAAACTTCAAAATAGTCTCCCAATGATTTTTATATGGCAAATTTAGTCAAGAATATGACATTTCACTGATTTAATTAAACTCAAAAATAGTCCCACGCAGTTTGTATGTGATCAATGTAGTCCCAGAGCATCATATTTTTCTCATTTAAACCCTCCATAATCCAAAATTACTACAAAAATATCACTCAAGAACTAAATTGAGATCAAATTTGTACAGTAACGGACTAAACTGAGGTCAAATTTACAACACATTTTCTGCATAAAAGACTATTTTGTATCATTCTTGTGCAATTGAACATAAATTGGCCAAACAAAACTTGTCGGGGGAATATTTTGGGATTTAGTATAATGATGCAATGTGTACAAAAGAGTAAATCAATACCTGTTTTAATATTATAACTAAGAGCCGGATATCCATCAAGGATAGTGGTCTTTCCTGCTCATAGAATTCCTCATTGTCCATGATTGTCAGCATATACCTGATCAAGCAATAAAAAACCTAGAGTCAAGATAGAAATCGAAACCCTCCAATAAGCGAAAAAAAAGGGATGGTTGTGAGAGCACAAACAAAACCAAAAGTAATAATTCTAAAATGACATTCTTCTGGAGGCTCTAGGGGGCACAGGCCCACAAAAACTTTTATATATCCAAAAAATTAATATATAAATATTTTGACATAAAATTTTAGATAATGATTCAGTTAAATTTGAATATTATTTTATATTTAAATATTTTAAATAAAATATTTGATCAATCATCAAACTTCTATGTTAATTCAATCATGGATGTCCCATTAAATTTTTTTTTATATATTTAAATTTTATATCCAATAATATAATAAATTTCATATTTAAAAATTTTTAATAAAATTATATCCAAAATAAAAATGAAATGATAACTTAATTATTAAACTGATTAAATTATTGAAACGTGCATAATTTTGATAGATTCTCTTAAAATAATATGAAAAAGTGAAAATCTGATTTGGAGATAAAAATGCAAATATATATATATAGTGTGTGTGTTATTTATTATTTATATTTATAATTTTGTTCTTCCTTCTAACAATAATAAAAAATTAAGTATATTTTCTCAAAATAGTCAATCCGTGCCCCCCCTAGATAAAGTCCTTGGCTCCACTACTACTCGTCAAGGCACCAACATTGAGTCACGAGAATACTTACTTATACACAGGACAGAAAACAGCCAAACATAATAGCCAGCGTGGAGCATCATCAGGAATATATCCTGAGAGTTGAGGAAAATGCGGCCACGTTTGACTTTCATGGCAACATTTTATAAAACTCCAGAGTATGTGAACGAGATCAGTTCCATAAGCAAGCCCAGTCATGATACGTTCAGAAGGCAATGCACTGAATGTGACATGCAAGAAAGCACAAATAGAACCAATAGCTTCAACTACTTCAGATTGAGCAGTTTCATATCCATGACGACCAAGTGATGCATCCATAAACAATGCATTTACCTGTCCATTGTTCAAATATCAAGTGCTAAATATTTAAGATTTACATACATTCCAACCAATTCTTATGTATTACGTATCTAACACCTAAACTTCAATTTTTACATATATATGTCACCTTAACTATGCATAAAAAGGTGTATTTCACTTCGAAAAAGTTAAAAAGATGGTATTTTAGATGTGATATAAAAAATTTGGGTGATATAAATGTAAAAAATAAATTTTGGCTGTTAGATATGTAAATACATAAGAATTGGGTGGTATGCAACCTCACAGAAAGATGCAGCACAAACAATGGCTGTATTTAAGCAGTTACGAGTAGCATACTAAAAGTTGAAAAAGACGTGAATCAATTGCATTTGTTATCTGGCTTTCTAGATTTGTATCCAAAAAATTGTTGGTTCCCTCATCCATGCCCACATCATCATCATAAAAATACCCTGAATAAAGAAAAATAAACCAAAAGTGGGTAATGATATAAGAAATGAAGAAAAGACTAAAAATTGGTAGCAAAAAATGAAGAATAGAGCAAGTAGGCAACAGACGCTTTTACTAGTCAGAATCATCTCCAGAAAAATATATGATATTGGAAATAAAAGATTGTCCTATATTTAATAATACAAGGGAAGACAGCGATAGATTATATGATGGCAGTCAGTTGGCTAAATAACAAGCGTATTGTCGTAGCAAATGGTTAAGACACATAAGCATGTGTGTGCACATTCATACTGATTTGGAGAAGCATGCTTAGATGTCCAAAAACTTGTTCATTGGTTATGCTGCTTTGATCTTACATGTAAGTCAGAATAATCTGGAAAAGCCAATTTATGATCAAGGAATCAAGCTTTAACATATAAAAAATGAAAAAAAAACAAAAAAATGGTTCACCGATCATACGTTTAGGGCAACTTAGTTTCAGGAGTATCACATTTCTCAAATTTGATCCCTTATCTTTATAAAATTGATGTCAATTGATGCTTCATGGACTAAACTAGGATCAATTTTGTATGGTTAAGGGATAAAATTGAAATCGTATTTTTATCCCAATTTTAATGAATTTTTATCTCAATAAGAATTTTGAATCAATTTTGTTTATTTGCGGATTAAATTGAAGTAATGTGATATAAAGACTATGGTGGCTAGAATCAAATAGTTAGAGGACTATTTTAGGCTTTTTTGTTACATTGGCGCCTAGTCTAAAGGCAAATTTATCTTTTGTATGCCTAAGGGCAATTTAGTGTTTTAATTTTATTGTTGTTAGGCATAAGTAGGCAAGTTATGTCAAGGGTTAAGTTTATGCATGAGATTGAGTTGTTAGTCTTAAGTCGTAGGATTTGGGAGAGATTTCCTACCTCTCAAAATATAGGAATTGGGAAAGATTTCCAACCTCTCGAATTGTAGGTACTTATCTTTTTTATTCTTTTGGAAATCTTTGAATTATTGAAGAAAATATTTATGTTTGCCTTAATTATATGGAAAAACGTGTCGATGTTGACAATGGATCGTATCAAATTAGTGTTAGAGCTCAAAATCCTGAGAAGCGGATCCAGAAAAGAGAAAAGAGGATGATCGATTTTTGTGGACTTACCAAAAGAATCTAAAATCGTACATATTGTATCATTTGACATAACCTAGCCTGCGATGATAGGATCTACGGGTACACACGAGGACAACCAATCAGATCACGACATACACAGACCCAAAAAGCCTATCTTTCCCCTCCAAGCCTAGTTACCGAACCCTACAATATCAGACAGTGCAGAAAGATCGCGGCATACTGAGACCCGAAACTCCATCTTTCGCTTCCGCAGAGCACGATGAAGGATTCCACGTAAAGGAAAGCAATGAACCCCACAAATCAGATCTTGTTGGGAAAGCAAAGATGAACCGCAAATGATCGCAGCAAATAGGAAAGGCTTCGACATGAAGGAAAGTGAAGAACCACACGAATCATAGCTCGTAGCGTACAGGGAAGGCCTTGATGCGAAGGATGGCGTCTTACATTCGCGCGATATCGCCTTCACTTCAGCTTGCTACAAGCCGACTGAATCTCTTCGAGTAGTTCGTCATCTGTCGTTTGATTTGATTTAAGGAAGCAAACGAGATAGTGGCGTACGAGGCGTGATCTAATTGTGCAGCGCTTCTTTCCGACCAAACCGAGCCAACAACAAGATTTCAGGGTACAAGAATTTTGCATTTGTGATTAAAAATATTCATGAGAGTAATGACAGATAAGAAAATAGATGATTTAGAGAAAAAATTGGAGGAAGAAGTGGGTCAAACCTAAATTCTAGACAGAGGAAAGGTTCTCCGCTATAAAAGAGAAGTTCTTATCCATGGAAAACTGATTTGAGGGCAGACTCGAGAGCATAGAAGAGCTAAGGAATCTTATGGAGATGCAATCCAAAACTTGCTAGCAGTTCAGTTTGCAAACCTTACCCAAGGGTTGATCAAAGAGTCATTGGTTAAATCAAAGGGAAAAAGATCGGATGAGAGGAAAATGAGAAAAGCATCCACCTTTAAGAACATCCTCTCAAGGCTCCGATTAAAGGTGTATTAGAGATTTCTAAAGGAAGTGGTTGGGCAAAAATATGGAAAAGAAAATATGCAACAAGTATGGAGGAGCTCGAAGAAGAAAGGAGAGAAGCATGGAGGGGATATGACTACGATCGAAGGTGGGCGTTTGACTCTCGCTACATGAGGGGAAATAACAAAGGAAGAGGAAATTGGGGTGGAGATGTTAGATTTAAGTTGAAGATGCCAATCTTCGAAAGTGTCAATTTTCGAAGAGAAAGAAATACATGGGTGGGTGTATCGAGTGGAGCTATACTTCACGATAAATGGACTAGATGGGGAAGAGGAACTTACGGCGACAAAGTTAGGTTTGGGAGGGAAAGCTCTAGACTGGTTTCAATGAAGGGAGGCTAGATACCTAATCCATTCGTGGGAGGAATTCAATGATTGTTATTGTAATGTTTCTGAGCAATTCAGGAAGGAAATCTACACGAGAAATTCTATGTCTTGACTCAGGAGGAGACTGACACGGAATACAAGAAGAGATTTGAGCTATTATCGGGAAGGCTGAGGAGATTTCTAAAGCAGGATTAGAGTAAAATTTCATGAAGAGTCTAAAGCCCAACATACGGGCCCACTCTAACTATTGAGATCACAGGGACTGAGGGAGATGATGAAGCTAGCTCAGAAGGTAGAGGACAAGAATCAGATAAAGAAGGCCAGTAGGAGCAACACAAATGAAACGTCGTACTAAACTGCTACAACCATGATGATACCAAAAGCTCAAACAATGGAAGTCCAAATAAAGACTACATCGGATACGAATAATGAACCACAACCAGGAGCAACACTCAAGCGCCTTACAGAGACAGAGATTCGAGAGAAGCAAGCCTAAAACTACAAAGGGTTATGTTTTCGTGAAAGGTGTGCATTTTGTATTAAAACAAAATAAAAATATACAAAAGAGAGCAATGAAAGCTACACAAAAAAAGTGTGGTTGGCATCTTTCTCAACCACACTCAAAAAATCAGGATCACAAGTATGAGAATCCCAAAAAATGACCAATCCAAAGCAAGCCAAGCACAAAAATGGAATACGTTTCCTGTGCACAGAAATGAGAAGAACTTCACAGAAAAAAAGGAAAAGTAAGATCAAAGCCATCGCCCTCCAAAATCTGCCAATTGTTTCTAAAAGAGGTCCGCAACATTTTTGTTGTCTCCCTCAATGATGATACTTGTGTTTTCAAACATCCATGGTTGAACGAGAAAGAGGACTACTTGAGCTTTGACTTAAAAGTTGTCCAAATGCAATAATGTCTTCCTTGCCACGAGAATAATATTGTTGTTTTCATCTCGGATCACCAAGCCAATACTCGTTCGACCATTAGAGTGGAGGGCATAGTAGGGGCACCATGCGGGCAACCCTGCTTATTACGTTACACGCTCGCCAAGTTTGATAAACAACATAAAAGAAAATGCAACCGACAGGCATAGATGATTGTGACATTCCTTGTAGACAGAATATGACATCCTCAAGGCACCCACCGAGTCTAACAGTGTACAATATCTTGCAATATTGTTGAAGTTATATGTGTGTAATCCTCAAGCTTTACGCAGCCCCAAGGGCAATAAGTGCAATATGCCTGCGATGCAGCCAACTATTAGTTGGGATTGCCTCATTAATAAAAAACGACCAAAACATAGTTTCCCTTCAGTTTGCCAACCCAACTGTTGCAATTAGGTATCTCCTAAAAAATTTTACTATATAAAAGAGTAGTTATTGTCCTCCCAGAATAGGCGGAAAAATTGGTCAATAGGAATCCTTCCAATCTACTGAACTTCACATATAATGTTAATGAGCTCTAATCCAAACCAATTCCGTATGAGATTGTATCGTAGCCTAAGGGAAAATTTATCTTTTGTATACCGAATGGGACTTTAGTCGTTTATTATTAATATTGTTGGATATAAGTATGATTGTTATGTTTAGGATTAGCTTTATGCATGAGATTGAGTTGTAAGTCTTGGGTCTAAAGTTTGGGAGAGATCTCCTACCTCTCGAATTATATGAATGGGGAGAGATCGACCACTTCTCGAATTGTAGGTATTTATATTTTGTATTATTGTTGAGTTGTTTGGATTATTAAAGAAAAGAATTTATGTTTGCCCTAATTGTTGTGGAAAAATGTGTTATTTTGATGTTAGATCGCATCATTTTCCTCTTATAAATATATTATTTTTCTATCATATGAAAGTTTGAACATTCACATGATTGCAATAAAGCTAACAAACATGCGAGTAGAAAAATTTTGCAAAATTGTTGAATTCTATGCCATTTTGAAACCAAACCCGATCAAATGAGATGAAAATAGGGTACGACTAATACAAAAATGTACAAGACATATCCAGGACAGATCACATATAATGAAAATGTTCACCACATTTAAAAAAACGGACTGCAAAGATGCATTTGGAGCATCAAATTTACTAAGAGCATAACCTTGCGATCGATTAAATCAAATAAAGGAAAAATTGGCAAACAATAAACATGACGTTGTATTATATCTATCCATCTATATATTGTTTAGATTTGGAATAAAGTAACACAATCTTAATCTTATTGATAGAAGAAGGAGTATTTAAACTCAATTACAATAGACACAACAAAAGAAAGAAATAAAACTGAAAAAAATAAATAGGAAATGAGTCAAACAGAATAAATTAAAAATGCAAGAAAAAATAAATAAAAATAGCTAGAGATTTAATTGATGTTAAAAATCTAATCCCTCAAGTTAAAACATAGATGTCAATCATGTTCAACTTGGATTTGAAGTCATCGAACAAAGGTCGAGGAAGGCCCTTGATGAGGATATTCGCTAGTTGACTGTTGGAGGGTACAAAAGACAAATTTTCCTGAACTCAATCTTTTCTTTAATAAAGTGTATGTTAATCCTCACATGTTTAGTACGATCATGTTAGATTGGATTGTAAGCAATGTTGATAGCGGCCTTATTATCAAAGAATAGTTGCAGCGGGATAGAGGTCGGAATATGTATTTCAAGGAACATGATGTGTAACCTAAGGGTTTCACAGATACCCAAGGCCATGAACCGGAATTCAGTTTAAGCACTGCTCCGAGCAACCACAAAATATTTTCTTTCTTTTCCATGTGACTAGATTTCCCCGTACAAATGATAAATACCCTGATGTGGAACGACGGTCATGAATCGACCTGACCCAATCAGCATCTGTATAAACAACAATAGACCGAGACGTGTCAAGAGAAAAGCAAACCTGAGCCTGATGTTCCTTTTAAATAGTGGAGAATCTGGTGAACAACTTAGAGATGGTGCTCATAGGGGTCATGCATGAATTGACTGACTATATCAACTGCATGACATATGTCAGGGTGAGTAAGGGCAAGGTGGATGAGTTCCTCACAAGACACTGGTAGTGAGTCTTGTTGACAAACACAATATTGGGAATGTCAGATAATTTCTTTTATTCGGATCCATAGGGACAGCCACTGGTTTGTACAAAAAAGGATTGTTCTCTTTCAAGCGGTCAAACACATATTTGCACTGTGATAGGCAATGCCCCGAGATGATCGAGCCACTTCCATGCCTAAGAAGTATCGGAGAGATCTCAAATCTTTCATTTCAAAGAACTCAGCAAGAGTGTCTTTCAAGGACTCCAATGCTGAAAGATCATTACCTTTGAGAACAATATCGTCAATATAGACAATATGAATACCTACCTTATCATTGGAGGAATGTCGAAAGAAGAGAGTGATCCGATTGGGCCCAAATAAAACTATGACCCATAAACACCTTTATAAACTTGTCGAACCAGGACCTGGGGGACTGCTTTAACCCATAGAGAAACTTTTGTAGCCTGCACACTTGCCCTTTGGAGGCAGTAGAGTTAAGTCAGAAGGGAGGGACATGTATACTTCTTCTGTAAGCTCTCTATTCAAGGATGCATTCCTGATATCCAGCTAAAATAAAGGCCAATCGAGATTCACTGCAAGGGACAAGAGGACCCAGATAGTGTTTAACCTAGCAACTAGAGCAAATGTCTCCTCATAGTCAAATTCGTAAGTCTGTGAGTACCCTTTGACAATCAATCATGCCTTGTTGCGTTAAAAGAATCCATCAAAGTTGAACTTGGTGCTGAAAATCAATCGACACTCCACAGTTTTCTTACCCCGAGGAAGACTAACAACGTCTCATGCATGGTTCCGCTGAAGGACATTCATCTCCTCCATTAATGTCATTTTCCAAGTTGAATCAACAAGAGCAACCTCAATAATAGCTAGGGATCTGATAGTCTGTCGGGTTAGTGACAGATGCTTTGTAGGTCAAAAATATATTTTGTCATAAAATAGAGGGAGCATGTTTGATTGCATACCATAATCAGAGAACTCACCCCTCATTAAGAGAAAGGGTCGTGTTACAGATGTCGCCCGAAGTGGATTCAAGGTCCTGTAAGGATATAGCGGGTTTCGGAGTAGGAGCATTGGAACGGGTGTGTCGAGTGTAGATACAAATAGGAGGAGAAAATGGTGGACTCACCGGATGGTGCACTTACTGGGACCGGGGACTCTTCAGTTGCAGGAACAATGAGGGAACATCCATAGGAGTAGCATAAGGGATAGTGTCTAAGAACTCATGCTCCTCCTTCATTGGGGCTGAACTAGGAAAATAGGGAACGCTTTCAAAAAAGGAGACATTAGCACTCACATATACTTTATTAGTGAATGATCAAGGCATCAATACCCCTTTTAAATGGTGAAGTACCCAAGGAAAATACATTTTATGAATCTGGGATCAAATTTACTTCGATTGGGGGAAGTGTTCCAAATAAAAACAGTGCACCAAAAAATCTTGGGGTCTAATGTGGAGAAGATCCTATTGGTAGGGAAGCATGACATCATGACAACAAAGGGGATTCAGAACTTGTGAATTTTAGATAAAACTCTATTTATGAGATAGGTTACAGTGAAAATGACACCGTTCCAAAAATATTTAAGGACCTTGGATTGAAACATAAAAAAGAGAGCAACGCGAATTGACAATTTTTCCTCGGCTACCCCATTTTATTGAGAAGTGTCCTTACAAGAGCTATGGTGGAGGATGTCCTTACTAAGAATTCACCCAAAATAAAGTTGAAAAATTCACGGTCATTGTCGGTCTGAAGGATCTGAATAAAAGTTTTAAATTGAGTTAAAACGAAGGTGTAGAAGTTTTGGAAGGTGACGACTTCTAATTTGTCTTTTAAAATGTAGACACACGTCATTCGAGTGTGGTCATCAATCAAAGTCAGAAACTACCTTTTATTGGTGTGGCTGAAAGTTCGAGAATGTCCTCATAGGTCACTGTGAATGAGAGAGAAGTGAGCGTAAGAACCATAAGTGTGGGATGGGTAATAGACCTGCTGATGTTTGGCTAACTAACATCTCCACAATGAAAAGTAGAAGGGTTTTTATTAGAAAACATCAAATGATACAAATTTTTTTAAATATTAGAAACTAGGATGACCTAAACGATAATGCAATAACATAATATAACATTCAATGACTCAAGATAAGCTCCGTGTTTCTCACTTGGAAGCAGTAGAGTCTAGCTACCCTCTTAGCAGTTCCAATTATACTCTCTGAACAACAATCCTGAAAAACAAAACCATCAAAAGAGAAATTAATAACACAATCATTGTCATTCATTAACTTGCATACAGATAACAAGCTACATTGCAACTGAGGAACATATAAAAAAACTCCAAAGTTAGATCAGTTGTAAGTACAACTGACCCTTTACCAGCAATGAAACTACATGAGTCATCGACAATTCTGACGGTATCTTTTCCCGAGCATGGATAGTAGGTCGAGAAAACGTGTGAGCATCCAGTCAAGTGATTCGTGGCACTTGGATCAATAATCTACAAACTAGCGAAGGAATAAATGGTAAAATTCATAGGAAGAGTACATTTTCAGACGTGGGAGGTCAACATACTTATAGAGACTTGATGGGCTCTAAGAAGCTTGATCAATTGCTCCCTCTGATTTTTTAGGGATTCAGAGGATTTTGGGATGTTCTGGG
This sequence comes from Phalaenopsis equestris, assembly GCF_001263595.1. Classification (NCBI taxonomy): domain Eukaryota; kingdom Viridiplantae; phylum Streptophyta; class Magnoliopsida; order Asparagales; family Orchidaceae; genus Phalaenopsis; species Phalaenopsis equestris. The sequence goes on from NW_018165280.1 coordinate 4,604,896, forward strand.
TATGATTCGGTTGATCCGTGATAGGCTCTTCAGTCGCAGTGAAACCCTTGATGGTAGAGGATTTGACTGAAAATTTGTAAGCCGACTTACCGTGAAGTTTCCAACATTTGTCCCGAGTGTGGTTAGGTTTGTGACAGTAATCGCAAGTGAGGTGACAAGCCCGAAGTGGCATGGCGTCCTCCCTGATTCCAGCTGACCCGAAGATGAGGTTGAGATTTCGAGAAATAGATGAATTCAAGTAAGGTCACCGACAAACAAATACAATAGCAGGAATCTAGATCGAACACCTGCAGAGAAGTTGGACCGCTGTAGGAATTCTGTGGGACACAGAAAGGAATTCAAAGAAATTTTGCAGAAAGTCGTCTTAGATGGTTTGGTCACATTAAACGTCGACCATCTGATGATCCGATTAGGAGAGTAGATGTTTTAGATTCGACTTGTGTTAAGAAAGGCAGAGGTAGACCTAGGAAGACTTGGGCTCATAAAAATGATCTTAGAACTAAATGAAAATATGACACTAAATAGGACGCAATGGAGAAAAAGGATTCATGTAGCCGACCCCACGTAGTGGGATTAAGGCTTTGTTGTTGTTGTTGTTGTTGACTGTTGTATGAATTCTGTTGGACAAAGGAGATGATTGCTGCCTACAAAAAATTCAATTCTGCTAGAATATGGATACAAATAATTAGATTGTTCCCTACAGCAGTAGCGGAGAATTGCACTTGCAGAGCAGACAGATACAATTGCACTTGCAGAGGAAGGAAGAGGAGATCGGTTTGCACTTCTGATTAGCGACTCGAAGGGGAGTTGCAGGTAAGCACATGCTGGTCTGGCAGCTTGTGATTGCAAAGGAACGACGGGAAGGAAAACATCCAGGCTTACCAACTGTTGAGGAGACAGGCGGCCGCAAAAGAGGGTGACTGAGGTGTGGATCTAGAGCTAGGCATTGATACCATGTTGAGATTTAATATAGAGCGACACAATTTTATTGATAGAAGAAGCGATATTTAAACTTAATTACAATAGCCACAACAAAGGAAAGAAATAAAACAAAATAAAATAAATAAGAAATGAATTAAACAGAATAAAGTTAAAAAAACAAGAAATAATAAGCTAATAGGCAAGAAATAACAAGTAATGACGGCTAGAGATTTATATATATATATATGGAGGGGGGAATTAGAAAATTTTATTCTCTTAATTTCATCTCTTAGCAATCATGTTTAATACCTAATTTTAACTAAAAAGTTTGTTTGTAACTTATTTTGAAACTATATACGATTTTTTTTTAAACTCATCCAAACTATTTTTATAAAATTCTATATTTTATATCAATCAAATTGATAGGTTAAAAGGGATATAAATTGTTAGTATATTAGATTTTACAAAAATACATAATTTTATTTTATTTCATTAATTTTCCTTTGTGGTCATGCTTAACAAAAACATGGCCAGTATAGCGATTCCACTTCTAGTAAAATGTGGCGGGCTGAGAAAATCTAAGGAAGGGGGTTAATTGAATTAGTAAATTCAATTTTATATATAGCCTAAACTATTTTCACTTCATTTCCTACTCGTACCTATCTCCATGATCTTAACGAAACGGAACAACAATTTAGAGACTTGAAGCGCTCAAGTAGCCACTATAGTGTGGAAACAGAAGGGAAAGAAGAAATAGAGGATAAAATTTAGATTTTTGAGGTGAAAATTCTATTTCTACTCCTCTTTTCTACAATTTAATTTAATTAAGAAATTATAGATGTGGTAAATTTCTTGAGATAAGGAAACCGAGTCTTAGGTCTGCAATTTTTTAATTGCGTCTTAACTTCATCAAGTGTGATCAGATTTAGGATAAACGCCTTAAAAGTTTGAATGAAGAGAAACAATTTTGAAGCAAAAATATTAACTGAGGTTATCAATACACTAATTTATAGTTGATTTAAGAATTCTATTAAATTTAAGAAAAATGAGATTCTAGGACATGCATATAAAGAGCCGAGCTTAAGACAACCATAAGGAAACTCGTCGTGAAACTAGCCCAATAACTGAGGTGAGATACCCAATAGCTAATTAAAAAACAATATGTTCTATAAAATTATTACTTGTTATTGCCTATTGGTAAATTCATTTATTATGTGATCACATTTAAAAATTCTTTTATTTTGAGCATAATTTCACTCAGCCTACAATAAACGAACACTCCTAGTTAAGGAGCCATATGGCGTCAAACACGTATCAGACAGACACAGATATGGCTCCGACACTTGCCTGACACATAATATAAGAATTTGATTTAATGATATTTAAAAAATAAAGAACACCTATGTCCTAAATTAATAATTAAAAAATTTCTGAAAAAAATATTTTTAAGATATATATATA